>NW_010204752.1:1574-3014 GCF_000695765.1 Mesitornis unicolor | reverse complement strand
GTCCCAAAGATGATGGAAAACCTGCTCCAACGCTTCAGATAAGTCCCAAAGATGATGGAAAACCTGCTCAGACACCCCAAATAAGTCCCAAAGATGATGGAAAACCTGCTCCAACACCCCAAACAAGTCCCAAAGATGATGGAAAACCTGCTCTGACACCCCAAATAAGTTCCAAAGATGATGGAAAACCTGCTCAGACACCCCAAATAAGTCCCAAAGATGATGGTAAAGACCATTCTCAGCCTGGGGAGGAGGACGCCGTTCGCAGCAAGGAAGCTCACCTGAAGCCTGAGGTGGATAAACCTCAAGATGCAGCTAAAGAAAAAGCAGAGGAACGTGATCAAAAAGCTGCAAAAGAGGCGAAAAAGGAGAAAAACAAAGCAGCAGAGGAGCTGAAGGGCTACATGAGACCCACCAAGGCCAGAGGAGCGCCCGTCCCAGCGGCCAGGGCTGCTGCCCCGCAGCGGGAGAGGCAGAAGCAGCTGAAAGCCGCGGGTCTGAGCCGGCAGAGGCAAGAGCAAGGTGTGTGCACGCCGTGTGCTGCCCTGGTGGCTTGGGGACAGCCCCTGCTGTGTGTCAGTGCCTTGGCATGAACCCGCGTTCCTTAACCCTGCGGGGCACGAGCGAGGGCGGCATGAGCGGGGCGGTTTTTGGCTGACCTGGAAAGGCTGTTGGTTCTGCTTGGGTGTCTCACAGAGCTAATTCCTGGTGTGGGAAGGGTTGGCAGCTTGGGCAAGGTCCACAACTCTCAATTACTTCTTATTTTTTATTAACTCAGAGTTAATTTTGTGTCCGTGTAATGGAATATTTAAGTCAACCTGCATTATTTATTCTTTTTTTGGTGTGAAGTTCCATTAGCTTCTCGTTATTTGAGACTGAAAGGGACCTTCAGCAGCGATGCGACCGTGAATCGTCATCGTCACCGTCGCTCGGTAGCACCGTGTGCTGCTGGCGGGCAGGGCACCGCGTCATTTTGGGGTAGGAAACGTTCTCCATCGTGTTGCAGGGTTTGGTTTTAACCCTACGCTGCAACTATCTCCAGTTACCAGTGACCTGTTTCAGCTACCTCGACCTGCTCCACCTGGCAAATGGGTTTCTTTCTAGAATTATCGTTACCAAAGCAGAGTCGTAACGAAGCGGTAGTGGGGCTGATGGAGATTTTCAACCCCTATTCACCTTTTTTAAGCCTTATCTTTGTCTTGAGACTACGGATGGAGCAGGAAGCGTTTTGGACCATTGGACCTGGCTGCTTCCCAGCAAACGAGACCCCCGTGCTCGTGGGAAACGAGGTGGAGAATTCAGTGAAATTCAGATAACATTTAAAATGGAGAAGGTAGCGTGGATAGAGACAAAATTCAAAGACTATTCCTGTATTTCTGCTCGTTTTTAAACCTCCCTCAGCAAGAATTGGCCTTTGCTGAGGCGGGCAGGGGAAGTTCA
>NW_010204752.1:0-1543 GCF_000695765.1 Mesitornis unicolor | reverse complement strand
TTTTGCGGGGGCGGGCAGGGGAAGTTCCCCCCTGCCCTCGCCTGCTCGGCGATTTTTTTTTGGCCTTGCCACCAGGCAGGGAAGTTTGTTCCCATTCCCGTTTTGGCGAGGGGGGGGCTCCTTGCATGACGCAGCCACTAACGGAGCGAGCGGGGAGCTGGAGCGCGCCTTAACACGCTGCTCGGGGTTCTCGAGGGCTTTTGTAATTTTCATGAGCCTTGTATAACCCGGAGTGGTTCTATTTCGGTGCTCTCCGCATGAACTCGTGCCTGCAGAAGCGGTGTTCTTTGGTGCATGACGCTGCGAAGAAAGGGAAAACTAATGGCAGCATCTTTTGGTTTTATAAAAAAACGACAACTTCGAAGCCTTTCGGCGTCTGCTGGAAAACCTCTGTTCTCCTCTGCTAACCGCTGTGTTCGGGGGAGGACAGTTTTAGTAGCAGATCCACGCGGAAAAAGGGAAAAGTCCTGAATGGTTTGTGGATTTGAAGGATTCCTGGTTCAGGGTAGCGCCTCTGCGCCTGAGTAAGTCGGTGCTTACACATCCTTTGCACCTGCGACTACGTATGTTCATAATATTCATAATATTTTCATAATACTCAGTTGCTTCCATCCTTTCAGCTCACTCAACAATGGTTTTTTTTAAGAGAAACTCTCAATTATTTGGCTTCTTTTCGGGGTGTGCTTTGATGTCTTTCCACCATCATGAAGTGGAAGTGATAGGAAAGAGCAGGGATTGAAGGGGTCATCCTCAGCAAACTGCTTAATTCATAGTGAAGGTGATGTTTATGGGATGAAATGCATCTTTTTTGGTCAGATTGGATCACACCTGGGTCATCTGTCCCAGAAAATCCCAGGGTTTTGCTTCCCCTCATCATCTTGTGCAGAGAGGAGGAAAAAGCAAAAGAAATTTGGCTTTTTCCCCCCCAACAGGTGCTGGGGAAAGACTGAAAAACAAACCTTGAGCTGTGTAAACACCGTCCTGTTATCATCTCGGTCACAGTGCAAAGCCAAAACAAAACCCTCCCTGGCTGCTATAGGGAAAAATAACAATATCTGAGCAAAACAAGGCCAGGGGCAGTGGAGAGGCAGGGAAGCAGATCTGCTCTACTGTCCTAATGTGTTATTCTGGCTCCTCTCTCTTTCCATAATGAGGTATCTGTAAAATGCTGGCAAAGCCCAACCTGAATCCCTAAATAGAATCAACGAATCCCAGCCTGGTTTGGGTTGAAGGGACCTCACAGCCCCCCCAGTCCAACCCCCATGGGCAGGGACACCTCCACCAGCCCAGGCTGCTCCAAGCCCCGGCCAACCTGGCCTTGGGCACTGTCAGGGAGGGGGCACCCACAGCTTCTCTGGGCAGATTGGGTGTGGAAGTGCCTTAGGCTGCATCCGGGAGTGAATTTGTGCCTGAGTTGAATGCGAGTTAATACCAGAAATCAATGAAGGGAAAGGTGTTGAGATTTCAAGACTGTGAATGTGAGCGAGCTTGGTTACTGGACAGAGAAGGAGCTGGAAGGATCCAGGAGATCACTGTATTGTTT
>NW_010204751.1:27148-29453 GCF_000695765.1 Mesitornis unicolor | reverse complement strand
GCGCAAGCCCAGCTACAACCCCATCCCCCATGTCACGGTGCTCAGGGCGGAAGGATTTTGACTGCACGTGTAAATTGGTTATGAACTTAGAGCGCGTCTGTAGAGGTCAGCAAATATATACCCGGTACCTGAGTATGCCAGTACAGCTTCGACTTTTCAAATATGTACACGCACAAGTTCTGTTTCTGGGTTGTGTTACGACGCTTTTATGTGGAACATGTTTTTGTAATGGATACCACATTTATAAATGTTTAGCCGTTGTATTATGTTACTGGTATCAAAACGCTCAAAAGGAAGTGTTATTGTCCATAGTCTTTGCACTTTATGGTAGTACTTTTGGCATTCTCCTACACACACAAGGAAATTTCGTAACTAGGTGCCTATCTTGGGTTGCTGGTGTTTGGAATTCAGTTTGTATATGCACTTCTATAGTAAAACGCTGCTTGTTTAAATAACTGCAATAGAAAATTCATGCACTGTATCAATGGTACCTGCCTTAACTGCTGGCTTGTAATTGGCAAATAGGTGGTTTCAGATTCTTATTTACTTCATTCAGTCAAAAGAGATTAAAATACTCTAAAAGAAAAGATTTTACTTAATTTTTTGGTGCCTTGCACAGTGTTTAGAAAATGATGTATTTATGAAGATGGAAATAAACCTTTCAAACAGATGCACACATGGTATTCTGTTACAGAAATAGCATAGTCCATCAAGTGTCTTGTTCAACTTCAGTCATAAAGTTAGGTTCAAGATGAAGTTAATATTTGGATATGTTGGCTATAAAAACACCTGCAGCTTGAGAACAAATTACCTGGATCCCCCTGTGTAAAGACATCTATTGGCGTAGATGTCGCTGAAAAAAGACATTTTTCCTCATTTGAAAACCAGGACTGGAGTCAGCTTTGCTATGCTGACCTTCTGGGGGGAGGTTAATGTGTCTGAAGAGTCTAAGAACCTACTCAGTTGAAGGTGCTGTTGAGTGTCTTCTGTGATACCTCCTAAGACCAGGAAGAATTTGATGTTGCTCGTCGTCTTGCCCCTTCAGTGCTGGCTGAGGGAACGCGTAGATGTGGTGTCTTTGCAGCAGAATGAGTCAGGTGTGCAGGGTCGCATCGCTGTACTGTAACTTGGGGAAATACTGGAATGGAAATCCTCTGCTACTGTATTTGTGCTTGGGTCATCATGGACTAATTTCATTTTGAAGTTACCAGAGAGATGGAGTCATGACAGGAGTAGCATCTCAAGTGAGGGGAGAAGATGGCACCTACCTGCAGTGGCATCTCGGAGTCTGGCTGAAGCAGCGTGCAGAGACTGTGATGGGTGCTGACAGCTGCCGGCCACTGCCTCTCAATCCCTCATATCTCGAGCCTCCCCAAATGACAGCTCCTTTGTTTCAGAAATGGGAAAAAAAAGCTGCCCCTTGTATTACTCCAGAATTAACTGTCAGGATTTCTGGTTAAGGCTTGTCATGAAAGTGAAACTTGCTCCCTGGAAGCTGCCTGTGCTTGACACTTGAGATTTCAGGGTATTTAGGAGCTGGTTTTACACTTCGCCCCTCACTTTTGCTTGATGTACCTGGTCAGGGGTTTCTGAGGAAGATGTCTGAGCACTGAGCTGCACGTTTTCCCTGGTCCGAGAGAGGAAGCGCCTGGCCCTATGCGTGGGCTCAGCAGCAGCCGCTCCCTCTTCGTGGCGCCCAGAGAGGGACACCCAGGCTGCAGCGGCTGGAGCATGTCCCTCCTCTAACGCCCAACCCCAGCATGGCTGGGGGCTCCCAAGAGAAATCGGAGCTGGGTTATTGTGAGACTTGCACAACTTCTTGGCTTGTGTGATAAAGACCATTGCTTGTGTTTTACAAAGCAACTCGTAACTCAGACCCATTCCCCTGCCTACTGGTGCCCTCTCTTTCCCAGGCTTGGCAGTGTATTTGTGACTTATCCTTTATGGATGAAGGGACAAAGCTCCCAGCCCAGGGACAAATCTCAGGCACAGCTCTCCTGTGGCAGGTCCAGCTCAGAAGGCCACAGCCTTCATCTTCTCCCTCGCATCAGGCAGATAAGCAAGGCTGGACTGATGGGCCCGCCACCACTCATGGTGGCCCTGTCCTTCCGCATTAGCTGTCTTTTGGGGGTTGTTCAGTCCTTCTGCCCTCCTTGCCAGGGCCAGTGGAGCATGGAGGCAGGGGCAGAAGGGCTGAAGAGCCAGTGACTGCTTCACTAACACACAGCCCAGTTCAAAACGTTTCGGAGCATGCTGCAGCTCTGCCCAGAGGTCTTGGGGAAGATCTTTGCCCGCAGACACAAAA
>NW_010204751.1:24299-27117 GCF_000695765.1 Mesitornis unicolor | reverse complement strand
GCTCTGAAGAGCTCACAGGCCAAGGAGTTGTCAGATTGCCTTGAAAACAAAGAGCCCCGAGGACAGGGTTTAGATGTTTGTCCTCTTTGGTTTCTGGGTGGGTTACGCAAAGTGTGGGAGGAACAGGATAAAATGTAACCTCATTTGGCAGGACCTACAGAACAAAGAAATTATCAAATACGATGTCGGCTATTGGCGTGGGGTGGGGTGGGGGTGTCTCTGCAGCAGTGTCCCCATATTTGTGTTTCCCGGTCCAGCAGAAGCTGAGGGATGCTTTTCTGCGTGGTCCCCAGGGAATGGGTTGGGTTTAAGCTGACACTTTTGAGAGCAAACATACCACAGGCTTCAGAAATAACTCAAGCAGGATTTTCTAAACCTGCTAAAAATATAAAACCCGATGAACAGCTCTGCATTTCCCTCAGGAGGGCACAGCCTGCTCGGCAACGTCCCTGCCATGCACTCTATGACGTGGCACGCTGCTTCCTGCGAAGCTCCTCTGCTCTCCCACTCACATGTGGCACAGGGACGAACAGGAGCTGCCCAGCCTTGCTCTTTAAGCACTGCTGCGAAATTCAGACTGCTTTTGGTTGAAATACTCGACATTTTTGCACAGGCTAGATAACTAGTTCCAGAGATGGCGATCATTTGTGTTATTTAATGGTTGAGAATATAGAAGTCTCAAGACATTTGTATTTTAAGTGCCTCCAGAAAGCTTCCAACACAGAAGCAGCCTGGGATGCAGTGGTTTCTCTAATGCCACGTGCGTGGGGCGGTTTTCAGGGTGGCGGGCAGGAGAGAGCTCAGGCTGTGAGCACGGGCAGCCTCTCCCAGTGCTGAACACATGGAGGTCATCCAGGTGTCTGCTGCCCTTCAGACAGAAACAGCATTTTAAGATGTGTCTTCACCATTTTAACTGCTGCTTGCGCTATTCCTCATTGCCATGGGAAGCAGCACCACTGCCTGCAAGGTTTGTTCCAGTTACATTGCAAAGGGCTGCCTTGGTCTACCTCCGTGCTTGCTCACACCCCTGGCTGTGCAGCCAGTGCATACCAGGCACGGTGGTGCTGCTTCAGAAGCAGCTCTGCTTATGGCTTTGAAGATGAACCAGTCCTGTGAGCTTCCTGAGGATGGGATGCTGCTCCCAGAGGAGGCACCATCAGGCACCGAGTCTCATTAGGACTGATGCTGCCCTGGTGACAGCAGCATCTCCTCTTGTCTGTCACTGGTCAGTGAGGACCATCCCACTCTACGTGGGATGCCATCTTGCTCTTTGAGGGGTTTCCAGTTTTCTGCTGTGTTTGCTGTGTATCTAAGGTTACTAAAACTCTTGAGAGTTTTTCCCATGTCTGCTGTGAGGGAACCTATCCCAGCTGCTTCCACAGCTCTAGCGATGCAGGCTGTCACTGGCAGTAAGACCTCATGATGTTACAGGAGGTGGTAGGGGCTCTGTTTTCAGAAGCAACAAATGCTCGGGGCATTGATTTGGCAACCCAGGAGGAGGCACATTTTCTGTTGGCAGGTTCACCATGGAGCACCACAGGGCACCCTGTGGAAAATGCTGCAAGTCCTGAATCACTGTGACCCCAGCACCATTTGTCCCGCTTGCCTTCTCTCTTTGAAGCAACAAACAAGCTTGAGGCAACTCTGCTGAGCCTGATCTCAAGCAGCAAACACTTGCTCTGATGGCCTTTCCTTGGAGATGTCTGTGGTGCTCTCAGGTAGTGGCCAGTTTCATTTTCACCTTTCAAACAAACACCCAGCTGGTCCAGGTGCCATTATTTACACACCCAATTTTGCAGCTATGGGCATTCCAGCCCTGTGCTGGGTGGTGGTTGTGTCCTGGCCACATTCCAGGTTGGCCAGTGCTGTGCACATGCTCCTTCAGTGTGCTCTGGCCATCGTCATCTTCCTCTCTTACCATGTGTTCTCTGGGACAGAGCACATGTCATGAAGGTGAAGTAACCCCACTTCCCCTTTTAGCCAATGCCTTCCCCTCCCACCCCAGTGCCACCTGCTTGCCATGTCTCCTCAGGTCCTTTCACAGCTCCTTTCAGAACAGATCCCAAGTCCTGGGCCATGCCATTCCTCTGCCTCTCACTTGTGTTGGTGTGGCTTTGATCCTGGGCACTAAAGTCAAAGGAGACTCAGGTCTTCACTTCATCAAGCACAGGAGAGTTGTCTTCTTGTCTCTTCCACGTCCACTTCATGGTCCTCTCCTGCCATCTAAACCTCTTGCGCAATTCAGCCGCTCCTTTCTTAGCTCCCATTGCTCAGCTTCATACGCCACTTGCTTGCATCTTCCCTGGTTGGGTCTGCTCTGTCTCACCCTTCTGGCTATGACGTGCTCTCCAGCTCGGTCTGAGCAGTTTTTGTCCATAACTGCACTGAAAGCTCACTTGTGATGGCCACAGAGTAAAGCCAGGCTGGTTTCTAACTCCTCTCATGCCTGCAGCAGGCATGGCAGCATCCCAGCAGTGCAGGAGCATGGCGTGTGTGCTTCATGCTCTTCCTTTTGTTCTCTGGGTGTTTGTAGGCAAAAGGGCCTGGAGAAGATGCTTCCTCTTTGGTGAAAATAAAAGGTAATTATGTACTTAATAATTAAAATTGAACAAGCAAAAGATGTTGGAGATTCCTGGAAGGGCAGCAACCAGGGCAAGTCAGATCCTCCTCTGCCCAGCAGTCACAGCCAGCAGCAGGGCAGTGAATGCCTCCTGTTCCTATTGGTATCTCTTCCACTTCAGCTGTGTGCAATGGCCTTTTCACGTTGTTGCTCTGTATATGCAAACCCGGTCATTTCTGTGGAAATCCAGATCTTTTC
>NW_010204751.1:5613-24268 GCF_000695765.1 Mesitornis unicolor | reverse complement strand
TGCTGAACCCCATTCATAAAAAAAAGAAGGACAAAGGGGAAAAAAATCCAACAAAGCAGAATGTCAACTAAACACTGCTCCCTCTACATTGCAGCGTACTCTCGATGATGTCTAAGACACTGCTTTACAGGTGTCACCTGGTTGGTTGTTAGCATTCACCTTTAAGCTACAAATGTGCTACCTTGGCTCTTCAAGACAGCTCCCAAATCCCCAGGGGAGCAGCAGGAACACAAAGCTCCCTAATGCATGGCTCCAGTCTCATGGAGCTGCCAGACCAACGGCAGAGGTGTCTGTGCTTCATGAACCAGTTCATCTACAGGGAGACCCCATTTACCACAGCCCCGTGGGCTGGTGGCTTCCATGGGTGCTGGGAGATGATAGCCTCAGGTCACGTGTCCACGGGCACTGGGACGTATCTTCAGGTCCTACCATGAAGAAGAAACCAGCCCATGCACTCTCACTGGGGGTTATTTCTACCCACTAAGAGGATAAGGGAAACCCAGCTTCTCCAAAGGGTTCATTTCTCAGCCTACATGGGCTTTTGGCAGTGCAGAAACTTCCCAGTGGTTCTGGGTTTGACCATGGCTCTGAGGAGCGTTAGATGATCTACTCCTCAACATGCCTGCCCAAAACCAAGACACTGTTCCCTGCAAACACAGCTGGGGATGGAGGGGAAAAGAAACAGTAAGTCAAGAAGCAGACACGGATTAGTGTTTGCTCATGTAAAATTTGTAGCAGGATCTGATGCACGCAAGTCCATTACTGGCCAGTCCCCGTAGCCCATGGTATCCATTTACACAGCGGCTGCGTGAGAGCTCTGTGTGTTGGGCAGTCACATTTTCCCAGGGTCTCGCCAGGGACCAGTAATGAAGACGCTGAGCGCTGCTGGCATGGAAAGATGAACCACACTGCAGCAGACCAGGCTCGACACATTTTATTGGCAATACTGGTGTCACACTCGGGAACCACAACCCTTTGTCAGCCTGTTAGTGTTAACTTGCATGACAAGTATCAGTGACCGACTAGATTTGAAATATAGTTAAAGTGCCTAGAAATAATAGGCATCTTAAAAAAACGGAAAGGAAACTCATTCCATCCACTCAAGCCAACCTTTATAGATCTTAAGCACAACTGATGCACTGTAATTGTTTTGTGGACTTTAATGTAACCTCTACAGCAGCACACAGACAATGCAGTTCTCTCATTATGCACATGCTTTAGGATCGTTTATTTTAATGCTTTCAAATAAATATGTTCCATGCAGCACACCGCAATAAATAAGGAGCAGCAACTTTCGTATAGTACATCCATTCATAATGTAAGTCACCATGTGAAACACCACATCTAAAGTCTTTGGCCCAGTCCCATACAGTGAAGCACACCACATCTGCACGTAATCATATCTGGCTTCATATGGATTTAATAGGACTCTGCCAGAAGGGCAATGTGAGCATAAGTTTAACCAGGGGTTCCTAGCTATTAAATACAGCTACTAAGTAGTTAAAAGGCAACAACTAAACCCATAAAGGGTTGATTTGTCTTTTCTTTCTTACTTTTCAGGCAGAAATATAAAGTATGAAAATGCTCTGGATATTTTCAGCCTCGTGTAAAGCGGCAGCGTGATTAATACGGAATGCTCTGAGCAACACTGGCACGTACACTGGCACTGAGAACCGCAGCAAGACTGGCTCTGACACCGAACGCCACGGCCTCGGCGGGGGAAGCTGCTATGCTGGCGGCGGCCGCTGCTCCTTCTCCCGCTCTAGGCCGACAGCTCCACCGCCCCTTCCTCTTCGCTGTCAGCTCGGTTGGCGCGGATCTCCACCAGTGTCCGAGCGAAGCGTGTCCACTCATCGTTGTGGGGAACAGCCAGCTGGGGAGAAACCACAGCGGGTTAGGAGACTGCCCAGTTGTCTCCCTGGGCCATAATCGAGGCACCACCTTTGGAGGAGTGCTCCTGTCGCAGTCAGTGTGGTGGTGCACGGTGAAGGACCAAGGCATGGGCCTCACTGACCCCCTGTGGGTTACATCTACAGCTGTAACATGTTCCCGAATTCCTAGGACAAATCTGGCAGCTTCCTAATTCAGTACTGGCTGGAAGGGGCTTTCACAGTCAGTGTCAGAGAAAAAAAAGTTTTCTCTATCTGCTTGATTTTAAGGCTAAGTTTGTTTTGCTGGAGTGTTGTTGCGCAATCTACCCCTTGGTTAAAATATTTGATTTTCCAAACTAAACGAGGCCTTGGTCTCTACAAGTATACACAAGCATGTTCAACGTCACACGTGTGAGCTGGCCACGTGAAGTCAGCCAGGCTGGGCCCAAGCGTAATTGTTTGCAGGACTGAGGTCAATGTACGCGAGGCAACAGAGCTTTTAAACCCTGCATTGAAACTAGTTACCAGAAGTTCATTACAGCTCTTCATAGTAAAATAAATATATTGTGTTCTTTTAGCCACCCTCCCCTCTGTTAAGGGACTCACAATTACAAGAACTGTATTGTAACAGAAATGTTATACCAACTGGATTCTGCATTACTGCTCTGGTTTTATATCCTCATGCAAGACCCATTTCCATTCGGTACCACTGATGTTTCTAATGGAAGACCTCTTTAACATGAGGCTTCAAGAGGGACCTGTAATCCAAATAGCTACACTTCCAGATAAAATGCTTTAGTGCATGGCAAAATCACGCTGCAGTCATTTCCAGCTGGATCCAACACTGCAATTTCTGGAAGATAATGCAAGCTGGGATTGAGATAATTTAAAAAAAAAAGGCAGGTCACGTTCTCAAACTTCGTTTTCATTGATTCAAATTGCAGAAAACAGCAACGAGCAGCCAGATGAACCATGCACATTTTTACTGCCCTCTTGAAGCCCTGTGATCATGTCCTGAATATAATGTGAAAGGATTCCTGTTTCAAGATATTATGCAGTGCTTGGTGCTCAAGAAGGCAACTTCTGGAAACTATGTGGCATACAATAAACCACTGTAGCAACAGATGCCTTTATGAGCCTGACTGTAGCTAATCCCGTTTGTGGCACCCAATATTCAACCTGCGATGACTTATTTCTGTTACAGCCCCCCCAAGCATGCCCTGCAGGTGGCTGGGTACCTACGTCCCTTTGGCACCAGCAGGTTATAGGCACACACGAGGCTGTATAGGTGCATGCCGTACTGGAATAAGGTCAGATTATTCTCCTCTCCTTAAACCCAACAGCAACACACATAACTGGAGACTGAGGCAGGTTTGGTAACAGCCACACACCTATACAAGCTACTGTACAGCAGGTGAAGGGACAGTGCAGAGACCACAGATGCAACCAAAACCAGCTGTGTAGCAACTTCCCTGTTACTATTGCTTGTGTCCCAGAAGATGTTATTTCTTGTGATGTGTACAGCACTATCATTTATGAAACTCTTAAATGAAAACATGAAACGAGTCTCACTTATTTCAAGTACTAAAATCATTAAAGTGGAACAACATCCTAGGCAAAGGACTTACTGAATTTAATAAAGCCTCATTTCTCCTTGTCTTTTAAAGTCCTAATTGTATTAAATGGCTGAAGAAAATATGTCATTCTAAAGAAAAAAATGAAATACGTTTATGACATTGAGATAATTTAATTTCCTTTACTCCACAGCATAGCCACAGACGAATAAAACCAAAGTCCAGACTATTAAAACAACTTGGTATCTCGAACTTGAAGGTTCTTCCCACAAAGAAATGCATTACTGTTGGCTGAGGGTCAGCAAGACCTGGGCTGTTTTTAATGACTCGGTTCACAAAACAGTCAGTGGTTGAAGTGAACACCTTTAGCACACAGAGGAAAACATCCAGTGCCCCCACACAGTCTAATTTAATTACTCAGAGCTTCATCTTTAGCTTCTTTAATCTCACGCACTGCATCATGCTCTCAACGAGGGACCAATCCTGCTAATAGTCTGTGAGTAGGATAACCTCTCTAATAGAAATTCCTCGGGGATGCAGAGGGAGACCTTGGCAGTAATGAAGTCAAAGTTAAAACTGACTTTTATTCCCCCTCCCACTTCTTTCTGTGAAGGCCCTGACACTGAACCACAATAGTTATACAGAAAAAGACCACAAATAAAAACTAAAGCGTACACAAACTCCATTTCAAATTCTTCTCTGAATTAATGCTCCCCTTCCAGTCATTTTCCACTCGAGTCCCCTCAGCTGGGCACACTGACACCCCCAAGTGTTGGAGGCCTGGGTCTATCATCTGTGGCATCTCCCTTTCAGCTTCTCTGCACATGTTTTTTCTGTAAATACCAGGGCAGGGGTGGGAGAAACAAGGAGATACTTCACAGAAAAAGGGCAGAGGCTTAGGGCTATTTGGGGGTTCCTCACCCAATTGGCTTTTTTACCATTTTTCTGTCCATTCCAGTTACCACAAAGCAGCACGTGTTGAGTCTCAGCAGTCGCGATGCTGATATGCAGGGTTGAAATGTTCCCCAAAGCATAGTAACTTAATGTGGTAATTTATATTAACACGTGGGTCAGAATATTATTTGAATGAACTGACAGTAAGGTACGGAGCAGAACAGGAAAACAAATCCTATTGAGTGTTCTCCTTTGATGCCCTCACAATGGAAGGGAAGCGCTACCCGCACCTCATTAATTGACTGAATTACTTACACTGCCTTAAATGCTATGGTACATTTAGGTTGCATCAGATAGCATTTCTAATGAGGAAAACCAGTATTACCAAAGCAAGGTGGCAACTTTAGCCAAACTTTGCCTGTTAGGCTCTTGGCAGAGGGGTACTTTTGCCTTCTGTCTGGCTTTTAAAATACCAAAAGTTTCGGGCTGCAAGCCTGCTGACCTGCAAGCGTGACTACAAGTTTACACATCCAAATAAACCTGCTCCTGCCTGTGGAGTTACATGTGCTCAGCTGGTTACAGCAGTGAGAGTCTGCTACAGGAAAACATCTTCTCAAGATGTTTGGGTGGTGACCCATATTTAAATTGGGTGAAGATATTTAACTCAGGACAATTGGGGTCTCTCATTTCTCAGAAAGGATCAAAGTTTTCTTTATATCACTATGAGCTTTTTAGATTTCCTCCCCCAACTCACTTTCACAAAATATTCTTCCAAAAGCACTCAATACCTATATCTGTAACTGCTTTCTACATGATCAATAACGTAGAATAACAAAAACATGTAACAGTTATTAAATACATTAACTACATACTAAACACATTTAAGATTTTATTATATAATCGAGCTCACAAACTGTTTTTCTTGCTGATATTAAAAATTTCAGCAAGTGCAGGGGTGACCTCCAGTCCAATCCATACAGCAGAGATCTGACAAACACAAACTGGATTTCCCATGTTTTATCAGAAATGGTGCTATTTGGGACTTCACCGAACAGCACTACTCTTAAAATTGCAACACAGAACTCAGGAAAAGGAGACGCTCGGGACCAGACAACTCTCAATGCTGCCATTGCTGCCAGACAGTGCTGGGCTTCTCAAGCAAGTGGAAGAGCAACAAAACCCCAGTGCCTAAAGACACAAATTAACCTAAATTTCTTTTCATTTTCAGACCATTTAACACCTTCTAGAAATATTTGCTCTTTTCAGTTATGTCTATTAAAAATAGAAAAATTAATGATTTTGAGACAAAAAAAACCAACACTGAATGTGCCTTTTAAAGGAATCTATCCAGAAGGTTGAAATAAGATAATATATTTCAATATTTTCATATATTCTCCTCCTATCCATCTTTTTTATGGCTTTGAGTGTTTCAGCTCAATTTGTCCAAATCTGGATAGCTTCAGTTTCCCTGAAAAAACACTTCCCAGCAAATGAATTATTCATTGAGGATATTTCACTTTATTCTTGGCTCCTTGCCTTCCTTGGAGCCTCTAAATCTTTGGGATGGGAGCGGACAGCTCTTCCTGCCTCCATCCCTCCATGCTCTCGTTGAGCACAGCTCTCCCCGGAGGGCTGGGGAGAAGATAAAACACAGCTGCAGTCTCAGCAGCAGCAGTGTCCACTTTGGAGGAGCCACTGTCCCATACGCTCAAAGGGAGCACAGTCACCTAATTTCAAACTATCTTGTTTCCTTTTAATGATTGTGCCTCATGGGTCTATCTACCCATCGCTGAGACTCTGGTTCGTAACCTGCAGTGCCCATTACTGGTGGAAGCATTGTGCAGTCTCACTCACCAGGTTCATAATTGCATTATTTTTTCATCTTCACCTGGAGTTCAGACGCCTCAAAGCAAAAACAGCCCTAGGAAGAACCCCCTCAGCGCCGCCTCTGACTGAGCGGTCACTCTGAAGGGGCAGGTTTTTCCAACCAGAAGGGTCTATAGTGGCTGCTAACACACACCCACACACACCCCATGGGCACAAGTGTAAAAGGAGAATCTGAAAATGAAGCGTTACCCATGGCTTGGAATGACCTGGCCAAGGCTGTGGTCTGCAGCCGGCCTATGTACCGCGTTGCCACACGCTGTTTCCAATTAGCTGTGAGCAGACGAGCAGGCACGGTGGTCGAAGATACACTCCAAAGGTGACAGCGGTTCCCATGTCAAAAATCTGTGACCCGTTCAACCACACTTTGCAGAAGTACAATGCCTTCTTATTTTTGTATATAGAAAACCTTGCTCTGAGCCAAGTCGATGGGTTTCTATAGGTAGTCATCATGCTTCCAGAAATCAGCAGCTTTCTGATTAACATGAGTTCATTGCAATTCGTTGCATTTGGGTTTGTTGATGTTTGAAGGCAAAGGCTGATCCTATTTTAGACAATGCTGTTTACTTGTTCCCGCTTCAATATAGCCATATTTGCAAAAAACCCCTCATATCCATCAGGGAAAATACGAACATTTATGTTCCTCTTATCTCTAAAATACTCTGTTGCTATTACAACCTTTGAGAAGGACAAGTTAAACACTCTTTGAAGAGATAGCCAATTAAAACTTAGAAAATATTCAGATTAATTTGAGTTTGTGGAAAACAGCAAGTCTAGTAAACTAACGTTAATGCCTAAAATCTCAGACTTCACACTAAGTTATCACAATTTTTATATTCTTTCAATTTAATAGCATCATCAAATAAACATAGCTTCAGGTGAACATAATTTTAGCTATTTTCTCTAAGCAGAATTTTTGTCAACCTATATTGTCCAAATCACCCTCTAAAATTAAGTGCTGTATCGAAAATAAATGGGCTGCAAATACTTTGTGCAATGGATTAACATCTGAATGCAGTTATGACACTGTAGGTAAAATATTTTTAATGATGATGATAAAATAGAACTACTTCAGCTTGATGTTCTCTAAAAAGTAGAACAGACAATTGGTCCAATTTTCTGGGTAAAAGAGAGCACTTGCGGAATGAGGATCGTAACACTTACAAATGAAAAACAAGAATTATAGCTCCACTTTAAGCAACCGATCCTATCTGCCAGAGTTCAACAGCTGCTTTATCACTATCACTGAGGTGAAAACAGGTAAATGTGAATATTAAATATTGTGCCATGCACGCACAGAGCAGGCAGGCATGCACCTATTCTGGCCCTGGCTGTGCCCCCCAGAATCAATTACAGACTGCTTTTGATAGTTTTCTTAACCTATATGGATTTTTTTTTCCTGAAAAAGCCTATATTTTTCCAGGCAACACCCAATGCCACACACATGGATGGAAACAAAGTGGGAGGTAATATGCAGCGGAATGGCCACCAAAGTAACCAAGAGCACCCTTTTCACATAACTATGGTACCACTGTATTTAACTCTGGGGAGAGCCAAGCATCGCTGCTAACAATGGATGAAACCACTGGCAGGAACTCAAACCTCACATGCTGCATGCAGATGATTTTAATAAGATACAGTGTTTAGACCACAAAGGATACACTCCCGAGTAGCTCTATATATATTTGTTTACTTAATTGAAGGGGTGGAATACCATAGGCAGCCTAAATACTGCATTTATTCTATGCGCAGCAGTCAGTCTAGAGTCACAGACACAGTATATGCCACCCTTCTATGAAGTTAATTACTTAGCCCTCATCTAGATTAAAGTCTGTTGTGATTTATTTCTTTGCAATTCACCAGCAGGGTCTGATTTAACTAGTGCTGCCACAGTAAAAAGAAGACAAAATATTAGCTTATATGACAAAAAAGCAAAAAAAGCAGCTTAATCTCAAACAGAAACTGAATTCATTTTCTGCAAACTTTGCCTTTTTCTCCTAAGGAGAACAGTAGCTGCTGAATTGTTACACAGTTGATGGTAAATTATGTTTTGAATACCAAACAAACAATGGTGTTATTTTAATAATTTATATGTAATGTGCAAAGATACACTGCATAAAGGGCCCACATAGGAACTCAAGCATTTGAATGCCCATTAATTATTTTCTAAACTTAGTAGTCTTTGTCTGCAGCAGTCATCTCGATGCCAGTCTAACAGGAGGCTAAAAAATAGCTCATAAATTATACATACATGACCCACAAATTCGTGTCAACAGAACATTAAGACTGCAGACAGTAACACTTCAAAGATAGGAAATGTCAGTTAAGGCTAACCCCCTCAATTTAAGCATGCTATTCATTTTGCATTATGATACTGTCTTTAATCTTAAAAGAAAAAGTAAGAAACGAGAAAACCTGTGCTGAAAGCAAACACCAATTACAGAAAACTTCAGCCCAAAGGATTAAAACTTGATAGGGCATATGGAAAAGAAAACAAGGAAGTGGAAAGTATCTTTAATTGCAGACAATGCTACAGATCCATCTAAACTATCAGTGTTGGCTCAGGCTCTCCTGAATTAACCAGAAATGGGGAATGGTTTTAAACTGGAAGAGGGTAGATTCAGGCTAGACATTAGGAAGAAATTCTTTACTGTGCGGGTGGTGAGACACTGGCACAGGTTGTCCAGGGAAGCTGTGGATGCCCCTTCCCTGGAAGTGTTCAAGGCCAGGCTGGATGGGGCTCTGGGAAACCTGGTCTGGTGGGAGGTGTCCCCTGCCCATGGCAGGGGGGTTGGACTGGATGAGCTTTAAGGTCCCTCCCAACCCCACCTATTCTGTGACTCTATATTCTGCCTCACCACCACTTCTGCAATGCCACCAATTTATAGGTTGATAAAGAAAACCAACGAGATGTTGCCTGCCACTCATCTCCTATGGGGATCTCAGTACTGCTTTGATTGCCATTTCTCAAAGTCTTTGAAAACTCCCATTTTTAAATTTTTTTTTTTTTTTAAGAACTGTCCCTTCATTTTCACTTGAAATACAAGAGCTTCAGCCTGTGGGGTGGCTGCAGTGGCAACAGTGTCTCCCTGGCAGTTCTGGTGCGTGAAGGACTGCTGTCTCAGGGAAGAAATAAATCACGGTGTTTTCAACTCAGCTTGCTTCCTCTCCAAACCAAGTCAGCCATGTCCACATCATGAATCACGCCAGGAAATCTGGCAGAGCAGGAACTGTAAAGGACTTTTGCCATGGCTTTCTGGTTGGCAAGCAGATTCTCACCCAAAGTAACTCCAACTCCTGTGTGACCTGGTCTGGGTGATCCTGCTCTGGAAGGGGGGTTGGACTGGATGATCTTTCGAGGTCCCTTCCAACTCCTAAGATTCTGTGATTCTGTGTGTGAAGCTTCACACAAACAGTTCACCCCCATCATTCCACAAAGTCACTCATGAACTGCTCTGAGATTTTTGTTTGGAGGAGAGCCGCTGCCTTCCCTGAGATTTAGCACACATTCCATCACCTACAAAAGCTCACCCATGAAATAGCAGGGGGGGTTGTTTTGTTGTTTGTTTCTATTTTATTTCAGACACAGACTTTTCTATCACTCTAGGCACTGGAGGATACATTTCACATTTAAATTAAACACTGAATATGGAATTTTAGCTGCTGAATAGGACGTATTAAGGCCTAGAGTTATCCTCAGCTGGTAGTTTAGGTTTAACCGTTACTTTCCAAGTCACAAATTAAGTATTTTTTCATATTCAATATACAGACCATTTTGCAAACCATAAAAGAGATTGAAAACGTAGTTACGGATTCTCAAAATGAAAACTGCTACTGGATGTGACAGGTCGAAACCACAGAAGCATCATGAAGAAAATTAATTATACAAAGCAGCTCTTGTGTTAGAAGTGTTTTAATACCACAATGATAACATACAAATTTCAATGACATTTTCAAATTGCTGCACACAAACTGAGGTTAAACTAAATTTTGCATTTGATACTTTTCCCTTTCCATACTCTCTGTTACTTAAAGCCTTGAACAACTTTCAGTAACACTCTTTACACCAGAAAGAGGGCAAAAACTTTCAGAGAAAATATCACTCAACAGACTGACTAGATATTTAAAATACATACTCTGTGACACTATTAACACTTCAGCTCTGTCCGCCACGGGTGTCTCAGGATGTGGAGTCAGGACAGGGCAGACCCACTAAGGCACCTGCTCAGCTTCCACTGCCTCACCTACAGCTACCGTGGAGAGCCTGGACCCAGATTACCTTTCCCACTAAGCCTCTTGAAAGGTTTTCAGGAGAAGCAGTAACTGATGAGCCAATAATGAAGCCTCCAGTAGTGCTGATGTGCTAAACATAAAGTGGACGAACTGGTATGTCCAACCAGAGCCTGCCTTTCTCCTTTCTCTCTTGTCCTTTACAGTGTTTCCTGGCTAAGCAGGAAAATACAGCAGGAAGATCACTGCATACAGCTCTCCCTTCTCCCCCTCCTGCAGGCTTTACCCCGCAGAAAGGGAATGATCTTTTACAGCTTCTCGTCTGTTGCTCTCATCACTTCGTTATCTGAGCGGCTTCTAATAGTGCATTAAGCTACACGATTAACTCCTGTCACATGTGGCTTGTTCTCTCTGATCCCCTCTGCAGGAGGAGGATCTGGGCCTTTGCAAGGGAAAAGGAAACGTAAGTCAGCTTCAAAAGTAGTGTGCAAATGAATCAACAGGACTAGAGCCACATTTTTGTTGGTTCATTGACTGGTTTTCTTAAGCTTTTTTCCCCTATGATGAGGAGTTGAGGAATTCTTATAAAAGATATTTGTATCGTATTGGAAACTCGTGGTTTTTTACTCCATGAAATTCTCTGGGGAGCTAGTGAGCTTTCTCTGGAGAACTACTGTAATATTTCATCATAAGCAATTGGAAGGTAAGGATAAAGAATCAACTAAATTTTTAGGATGACTCTCTAACCACCCAGTCCCCTTTCTGTCTGTTTTCATTAGTGCCCACCCATTTAATTCCACTGTCTAATCAACAAATGAGAGAAAGGGTATCTTTGTTAAATATCTGGTACTTCCTCCTTTAGTTTTAACAGGTAATATTCTGGTAGTAAAACAAAAGTGGGATTTCACGTTCATGTATATGTATGCTGACACTGAAGAAACTCTGTTGTTACCTCATTAGCAGGAACAAGGGCACATCATGGCACAGGCAGGAGAGTGATCCTGTGCGCTGGGTGCAACCCACTGCTGTATCACACACAAGCACATCATAAAATCCTCTTGACAGGCTCCACTTTCAAAGGCCCACTGTCCCTACCCACTCTGGAACTCCAGCGTTATAACCCTGAGAGTTAAAAACATTCTTCTTCACATTTTTTACTCAAATGAATACAAGGCCAGCTTTCAGCCACGTGCACTGGTGGCAGTGCGTCCTCAGCTTCACTAGTGCTCCTCTCTCTGTAAGTACACAAATCAACCACAGTGCCACCAGGCTCAACTTCCTTAGCTACGCACATCAAATTCCCCAGCCTCCCTCTACGGGCTACTCTCCTCTTCTCATAGCCTAGATCCACATCTCTCATCTTTTAAGTAACACCGGTTTTATGAAGCTGCTTTGTCAGTTTGAAGGCCACGACGAAGCTGCCCTAGAAGGGCAGAGAAGCAGTGATGCCACACGATGTGCAAGGGGTGGCAGGGAAAGGGAAGCGCAAGGCCCCAGACCAGCACTGGAGATAAACAGCTCCAGCCCTCAGCAACCAGCCCTGGGTAACTACGATTAGCCAGATCATAGCTCAGCTTTCCCTCTTGAAAAGTACTTCCCCTAATAAAGATTGTTATTGGAAACACAAGCCTTCACGCCAGCTTATTTAAGTACCAAGCCAGACTGAAAGAACAAGGTAACTCAAATCCTTTCCCACTGCTTATCGAACTAGTACGACCCTACTGACAAGCACCAGCCATAAACAGAACTGTATAGCGGTATTCCCAGGCACAAATGTCTGCATTTCTATGTCTGGGTGTAGCTGAGCCTCATTTTAAACTACAAAAGTATATAAATGCTTGGTTTTAACTTCCCAACATAACAACATTGTTTTTCTACGGGAGAATAAACCAGTGCTTACATAAAGACCTCAAAGCATCCACAGTAACCGAAACTAATAAATATTGTAATGAGAAACATAAGTATTTAGGGTGATAATGACTGGACTTTGCTCTACTTAGATCGTCTCACCCCCTATGGAGGCTACCAAAGCTTAAAGATTTTATCACCCTAGTAATCAGCAATGGGTAATGGCCTTCATAAAACACAGTAATTAAATTGACTGATTTCAAACTAGTACATTTTTTACATTTTTTTCATTAGGGAGTTCTTATTTAACCTACTTCAAAAATCCCTTTGTCAATACTGGCTCTATCAGTCAAAATTCAAATGACAAGGAAGGAAGAGCTTGTTCTGTTCAATATTTCAGCTATTATTCAAGTAAAAAGCTGGACTTCCTAGTATGCTGTCATTCTCTCTTTTTTCCTTGTTTTGGTCATCTCTAAGACCTTCCAGTTTTAAAGTCTCTCAAGACTGAACATTAAAGAACTAGGGGTGGAGTGGACACAAATCAAAACCGCAGCTCTTTACATTTCCCACCAACCCTTAAGAGATTCTGCTTTGTTAAAATATGCTTTTAAAATTCTCCGAGGCCAGCGTTCCAACCTCCCTAGCAAAAATATCAATGGCGAAATTCAAGCAGTGCCTCACAATCCATTTAATTACCCTTTATGTCTGGATTGTGTGTGTTGTTGTAACTACTGTATCTTACTTGATCTTTGAACGCTTTTAAATAAAACTTGCTTGTAAGCACAACCCTTTATTATTGCTCGAATTTGCCTTCACGATATGTGCGTGAGCCATTTATCTGTGTTTCAAGAATACTTGTAACTCAGCACAGACTTTAAAATAAAATACTTTATGGCGAGTCTTAACTCTGCTTTTGTGGCAAAAACATTTCCTAGCTTAATATATGTTCTACAGGAGCTTTATGATGGCAAAAGTAAACCTACTGAAAAATCCACCTGTATAACTACATGACACAAAACCTGGTCTCACATGTCTCTCTCCAGGCTACAGCAGTTTTTAACTGCATGAAAGAGATCCTGGGTATGTTTTCTGTATGAAATCTACAGTGAAACACAGGGATCTCAAGACAGGAGTACAAAGTACCAACCCTTCCTCACTCTACCCAAAAAAATGTGATTTGATAGCCGTGCTGAAATGTGAGAGTTGGTCGCAAATATGCATTTCTCTCTGTCTAGAACCCTAAGAATCTCAAAGCAGCGTTAAAGGCTGCTGAAATCAAAGGAAATAATTTCACAGGCACCAGTAGGATATTCTTTGCTGTACCCCTCCATCCACACGTTTCAGGCAGTCACAAGCTCCTCCCTCAGTGGTCACGAACTTGAAAATGAGATACAGGATTAACACCTGTCATGGAGCTAATGGGGAAGTACAGAAACAACCTAACACGGCAGTCCTAAAAGGGCTAAAGAAGATACAAACTCTGAAACCTAACAAAGGCACATAAACATCAGTATGATTCTGATTTCACTTCAAGGAAACAAGGACAGAGCTAGTAACTATGTAAAGAATCTCGGGTAACAGCTTCCTTTTCAGAGCCAGCCTTCCTGGATGGTCTAAGGAAAGACCTTTTCTTACCTTTCTCCAGTTCCACCTGTCATATGAGCTGCCCTTTAAAAGTATGACTAGGATAAACTGTTTGAAAGACCGCCAAACAGATGCAATAGTTTGTCCTGTAACTAGTTTAACAACATAATGTACAGTAATAAGCTCCTTGTGATTACAGTTTCAAACTCTCCAATCCTGTGCTGCAAACTTACTTTATATTTTATTACAATCAAATAATAAATCATTGATTTGCAGTTTCTATCTATTTATTCACAGTGCAAGCGGAATATGACCTGGAAGAGATTAATGGATAAAAAAAAAGGAATAATGGAAGGTGGATGAGAAGCTGCTTCTTTCACAACCAAAGGTGCAAGGGGTATTCTCAATAAGCCAGGTAAGCAACAAACATGGTTGTTAGAGAATATTTATGACAGCGGCAACTGTGTAACATCACTGAAGCATGCACAATGGGAGCAAGCTTTCTAGAAAATATATCTACAAAAGAGACATCCAGTTAGGTCTAACTATCAATCATCTGGACATGTGAATAATCTACAGTCATGTTCTGTTCAAACCAACTTTTACCATACAGAAAACTTGCTCCCCAGTAGATAAGCCTTAAGACCACAGAAGCTAAAATACATTATACACACTATCACAATAATACTATCTCAACTACTAGACCAGCAAAGGTTTGAATATTTAGGTCTTACAGAGGGTTACGTGTATTTACAGTGACTGGTTATATTCTCTGGTTAAGTTATACAGGTTTAGGATCCTATCACACTGAAACAATTAGATTTTTGTGTGTTTGTTTGGGTTTTTATTTCATTTTATAACTCATATTCTTTAAATCAGTGGTTACTGATCCAGAAGAGCACATCTATATGGACTATTTAAGTCTCCTCTCCCCTGGAAGTGTGCGTATAACTCCCATTAATGCTAATGGGCATAAAGCACACGCACTGAGGAGAAAATAGACCCCTCACTGTGAAAATAAATGTGTTCAGTTATTTTCAGACACGATGCTGAAATCAAACAACTAAAAGTACATACTCTAAGGAGACAACACTAGATAGTCTAACTGAAAATGTCACCATTATTTTTAACTCCCCGGTTATGGACCCTGCCATGTTCTTCGTTTTTCTGCCGTTTCTTGTGTCATAAAGACTGTGACTGGAAAAGTATCAGACAGGGCCAAATCCTAAATCCTTACACAACCCAAACAGCCCTGATCTCACACTCCTTGCCTTCACACAGGATGCAAGGTTAGGCCTCATGTCTTATGTTTTCACTTAGGCCATAAAATGTTTTCTCTTTACACCATAAATATGGGTTAACAGGAGCAGTAAACTTTACTGTTCTCTAGAATAGTTCTTAAAACTGTGATGAATCTACCAAAGTAAAAATTCCTATCACCTAAATTTTTTCCTTAATGATTGATGTCCTGATGTCTTCTGCTCTGATCAAAATTCATGGAGCCAATTCTGTCTGTTCAACCAGGAAAGAAAAATTGCTTATACAGTACTGTGAAATTCAATGTGAAATTCAAAGACACTGTTCTTTATTATAATACAAATACAATCACATTTTTTTCTGATGGAATCAATGTTTTATGAACTTACAGTTGATCTAATGTGATATTTGGAATAGTCATGAGAAAAGAAAGGTTTTAAAAAAGGTGCAGTAAAAGTGGAGCATTAATGGGTGTCTGGTCTAGTGGGAGGTGTGCCTGCCCATGGCAGGGGGGTTGGACTAGATGATCTTTTGAGGTCCCTTCCAATCCCTAACGTTCTGTGATTCTGTGGTTTTGGTGAGTGTATTTAGGGTCTTTGTAAAGTGGCCTGCTGACTTTCTAATGCAAGTAATCACACCCATCTTCCCAAATCAGAGATCTGCACCTTCAAAGAAGCGGATATTACTGAGTTATCAGTGAGGCAGGGATGTGTTCTCCCAGTGATGAGGCCTTTTCAGAAGTTGATGCTGTAGGAGATGGGTAGAGTGCTACTGCTGAAAGGTCAACTGTGGCAGCTTAGTGTCAGGCTTTGCAGCACTGTTGGGTCAAATACGAAAGCCAGGTGCTGTACGGTCCAGCTCCCAGGCCCCTGCCCCAGCCAGATGCTCCCTCATCTACTCTGAGTGAGAAAAATATCCCAAGGAAACCAAACAAAAACAAACAAACAAAAAGAATCAATGCATCTCTGCAGATCTACCTCCCTCCCCACAATGTGGGTGGTGACAAGCACTGCTACCTGCACAAAAACTGGGCAGTGAGGGACATGGCAAGGGCTGGCAGGAGGAGAAGGACTGCCCCTTTTAAACTCTCAGACCAGTCCTGTCATATCCCAGAATCAGACCCGTACAAAAAAGCCAGTCAAAGAAGGATGGATCCCAGCTGAGCCAAGGAACTATCTGCACTCTGAAATAAAGAGAGAGCCTTAAAGGCCTCCATATTTATGTTAGACACTTCCAAAAGTGCACGTGCATGCTGTGAATCCCCCATGCTTCACACCCCAGGACAGCAAAGCACCGAGTAACTCAGAGAGCTCTTTATGGGCTGGCACAGAGGGTTAATGACCAAAAAGGCTGCTAGTCACTGTATAAGCCCTTGGTTCCAGGCTCTTAAGCTGCAAAGCATTTCTGTATCTCACTTAAGGCTTTATAGTGAAAAGAGTTGTGCTGGAGAATATAGGCGTGCCCTTCTTTTATAATCCAGAAAAAGCCACCACCAAGGCAACAGCCTTGATAGTATCTGAAGCTGTTGCAGCCCAGACCTCTCCTAAATTTGGTACAGGAATTACTGCAGAGACTGATACTGCCAAAATGAACCAGACAACAAAATAATTAATTAAATAACAAATTAATGAGCTCCTTCATTCATTCCAGAAGAGGAGGAGGGGTGGCAACGGCCCATGACCTGTCAGAAGCCATGTGGATGGACATCCATCTGTTTGTGTGTGCGTGGAGCTGAGCTGGAGACGCTGGGGCTCTGCATGGGCAGGGCATGCAACGTCCGTGAAGCAGAACACTTTATGTAACACTGATCTGGACTTGCACAAATAAATACGGTTGAATGACTCCCTTTTCTTTTTCCTTTTCAAGTAATAGAAGCCTGTCTTTCTTTTTGATCTAAGTGTATCACTGTGACTCATTTTGCAAGTTGAAGTCTGATTACACAGAGAGGAAAGGCCAAAAACTTAAATATTACTACTTCTGCATAGGACACTAAATCTATTTTCTCCTGGGTGAGCTTGCAGGGATAAACAATCCTATGCACTATTTGGTGTATGATATGCAAAAAGAGACATTTCTACAGTCTGTCTAGACTCTCAGACAAGATCAGACTGTGCTGTCATCAAAGACATTTCCACAGCCTGTCGTATCTCTTGGAAGACAGAAAAACCAACTTTTTGAAACAGTCATGCAAAAATGAAAAATAAATAAGAACAGCCTGACCTGCCAGTGTCATAGTGGAAATCTGAACACAGTAACCGTAGCTAATTTAGAAATTATGTTAACAATACGGCAAGAAGTTTCAGCAGACATTTGTGAGGAAAGGCAACTCCTGCACAACTAAATGCAATCCAAAAACATGAGTCATGCACAAGCAATTTTGCTATGGGCCATAAAATCACTTTATGAGAGTTACAGATAATTCTGTATGTATTCTATAATGTTTCCCCACTGTGTAGAGATGGATATCTCAGTATCCTATCACAGATAATGATGGAAAACAAATTCTCTACATAAAAGCTGATTGCTCAGAGATTCACCCTTAACTGTTCCAAGGGATTGTAATGCTGACAGAACATTTTATAGCGTATTCATCAACAAAGAGGTAGATTCCATCAGTGCCAAACACACTGCAGTTTAGATGGTTTTTTTAAGATGTAGCAGGGTGAATTCAGAGCAGCCTTAGACACAGAATATGCATCCTGCTATTTCTCAGCACCTACATACTCTTTATCACACATGCACTTACCATCCTGCACAATGACACCTCTCATTTCCTGCTGTTAGTACTTTTGCACATATTCAGACATATTCAGCATTATTGTGTATTAAAAGAACAGATGTATTCTGTATATGTCATGCTGAGAAAAATCTACAGCATGAAGCCAGTCATGAAATAAGAGATACTGAAGTATAAAAGGTGAACCCTTCAGGACCAACTCCTGAACAACACAGCTTCTTTTCACACCTCCATTTTCCTCTTTATGTTCCTTTTTAACTTTTTCCAACTGTACCAATAGAACCATTACAAAAACGGTTTTAAAAACACTCAAAACTTTCAAAAAAGACTTTTCTCATGAGACTTCAACTAGTTAACTCTTTTGCAAGGTAACTTTATGACTAACGCACTGTTGGCAACCCAAAATCAACAAGGACTTCACTGAAGGAAATCTGGCTTATTCTTTGGAGGTATCCTACTCATGTGTTACGATACACAATCTTCTCTCAAACTCAGTTTCAGCATTCTCCAGAAGCAGAGCTTTAAAAAACCCAATGAAACAGTAGTAATACCTCTCCAACATCATAGATCCATATGCGGCCTTCTGAATCGCCAACTGCTACCTCCTTCCCAGCCTGGGCCCAGCGGACACGGTTGAGGGCTGAAGCTCCTTCTATGGTGACGCTGGCTGTGGGAACCTGTTGAAACAATAGAAACAGGAGAGACAATAAAATCATGCTGCCTGCAAACCTGGGGGTCAGTTCTGAATGTCCTGCTTAGCTGGGTGAGTCACAAGT
>NW_010204751.1:0-5582 GCF_000695765.1 Mesitornis unicolor | reverse complement strand
GGAAGTAACATACAACCCTTGTAGGGGGCAGAAAAAAAAGGGTTCATTGTTTCTTCAATCACGTGTGCTAAAAAGAGGAAAAGTGTAAGAGATTTTTTGGAATAAGCAGGGGAGACTTTTCCACAGTAAAGGGCAGTAAATGAAACAGCTTTTTTCCCCCTTAACCTCAGGGACATACAAAACCACATCTGCTTCTTTCTCAAAAGTCATTGACTTATGACCAAGAACCAACTGAGGGTAGGATTTGGCTTCAGTACTGCCCTGGCTTCTGGCCTCTGACTCGGGCCCAGATAACCTGAGTAGGCAGACACATCCCTGTATTCATGCTGACACATCCTTTAAATCCATACTCACCTCTGCGGCTAGACGCAGAGGTTGAAACTTAGGTATTGCATCAGAAAAGTCCTGAGCTAATCACTTCAGAGCAAGGACATAGCAGAAGCAAGAACAGCTGAGCTGACATTTAGGAACTCCTACAATGTATTCAACTTCTGCTTTAAATACACCTGAATGCTGTCTAATTTCCAAACCCCTCCCCACCCCAAGTCAACCAACTTAACAGGCGATCCAAGAGAATACATAAAGATTCTGGTTAATGCGTGGGATGAATAAAGCAATGAACACGATCCTAAGAGAAGTATTTGTAATCTGTGCTGGAATGAGGGCATCAAAAGATGCTGCAGGAGGAAGGAACTCTGTGGGCGTTTGTCCCAGATAGGCAGATCGCTCAGTTGATTTAGGTCACCCCATAAGACAAGTGACAGTAACCTGGAAGCCTGCTAATGCTCCACCCAGTTGCCTTTAACAGGAGAACCTGCCTGAGCAAGGAGCCTGTAGCTTGGCATGACAGTCTTCCAAACAAAGCCGTTTAGCTTTAATGATTTTTAGGTCAGGGCAAAGGGAATAGAATAGCTGCAAAAGCAGCTCCTCTCACCTCCATCTGTGAGAACAAGTCTTGGTCACACAGTGAGATGGGGACAAGGAGGTGTCCTGGGATCTATGAATGGACAAAGAACTGGAGGGCAGTCCAAGCAAGAAGACCTAGCTGGGCAGGAACCAGAGTCTGTGCTGCCTATGGAGGAGTGACAGGTATTCTCCTGTCCTCATCGCTGGCACAGTGCAGCAGAAGCAGAAAGCAAGCAGCTTGAAGGCTGTATTACACCTGGTCTGAACACTGACAAACTGACAAGATCAACAAAACCAATATTTTGTTGACTTCATCTCAGTTCTCTGACTGTAGCTTTATATTGTAGTTGTGAGATACACCCAAAGATTCAGGAGAAATATAATTTTAAAACATTGTACAGCTCCCATGCCAACCTCCTTCTCCTCAGCCGTAACACCTTCATTGTGTCATGCAAGATGAGTGATAGGAGGAAGCTGAACCTTTGCAGAGTTCCCGAGACTCCCGCTATGGCCGCAGCACAGGCACAGCCACACCAGCAGAACAAGGACTGGATCTGCTTGCCTTGTCCTTCTTCCCCTGGAGACTCCCTCCTCTTCCTCCTCCTCCTCACTGACCCTGATACAATGTTACAAAACCACACCGGCATCTGGAGCACAACCAGCCTGCCAAGCTAAAACATCATCTCGCAAAGGGTAGCGTCCTGAGCCCCACATGTGAAACGCAAGAGGATTTTGTTTGCAGGATGATGTAGAAATAATGCTGGAGAGCAATCAGAAAGTAGATACCATCCTCCCTGTGCTTTAAGAAGTCATTCAAATGCAAATGAGCTACTGGACTCCTCTCATTGTGCAAGGCCTAGGTCCTGTCCAAGACAGCATTACCCAAAAAAGCTGGCATGCTCCAACTCCTTGTCCCAGGTCTGTTACTGCTTAGTGGGCGAGAGTCAGTGGCCTCAATGTGACAAGGGGTCATTGATCCATGATAAAACCACAGCAGAAAACAAGCAAGTTTTACTCCTGTGATCACTGATTGGAAAAAAAAAAATAAAAAAACTAAAAGAAAGCTATTTTAATTCCAGCCAAAATTAATTTCATAACATTTGGAAATGGTTTCTTCAAAAAAAAAACAACTAAATGCCACATTTCAGAGGACTAATCCACTAACCAGCTATGTTTCTCAGAAAACTGTAGATCAAAGATACTTGTTTCATATACAAATATACACAGTGTATATTTAAGGCACTGAATTTTCACAAAATCTTTCAGAAAGCTGAAATATCTAACTCTAGAGCTGGGGTTTTTTGTTAATACAGCATTCTTTCAGCATTCCACATAAAAATAAGCAGCATGCATGCTGCAGACACAAGACATAACCCACGCTTTTTTCCAAAACCCAAAGGTTTTATAAAATCCTGTAACTACTCCACAAAGCTATCTAACAAAATAAAAAGCAATAATGAAAGTCTTTAAAAATCTAAATAAAAAGTCTTTTATCCAGCGAGACGGAGAGAAATATATTCAAACCATAGTATCTTAAAATAGATTTGTGTGCTCTCAGTAGTGATAGGCTAAATTACACATGCCTATTTCAGACTTCCAAGATAAGAGTTTATTTTATAATGGTAGCATTATGTTTTTAAAATCACATTTAGAATACTTTATAAATTCTCTGAAGTTGGTGCTTGTCAGATTTTTAACAATTTTGAAATGAGATTTTAACAGGTAACAAATTAAGAAAGATGCAGGCAGAAAAACCTGCATGATGAGAATATACTTTTTTTTTAAAACTTTTATTGCTTACACAGTGTCAAAACCTGCTTGCAAAGACATCTGTTATCTCTTTCCAGAAACAGACACCATCTTCACACTTTCAAAGCTTAGGTACTGCATGCAAAAAAACCCAAACAAACATTTGAATGGGATCTAACACAGGAGAAATAAGCAATTTTGTAAGAGAGTTTAATATCAGTTCATAGATAAATAAGACTCATCAATAACCCAGAGACCTCCTCCAGTCTTGACCAAAAAACAAATGTTATGGGCACATAAGTACGAAATCAGTACCTGGTATCCTGAAACTAAAATCTAAAAACCTCACTATACTGATCCATAAAAATAATATTCAGTTTGCAAAAGACTGAAGGAGTGGGTAAGGATTTTTTGCTATGTAAGTTTTAAAATATTTATTGATCAAATAAAAACAAAATGTTATTATTTCGATTGCTATTACAAAAACAATTTCTGGTATCCACAGATCAACATGAAGCATGCAAATACCCTTGTTATTTTACACCGAGATTTTAAGACTAATTAGATCGATTAAATCTGTAGTACAGTCAAATGATTTTAGTTATTTTAATCAGAAAGCACCCAGCTCTCAGAAGAAGTGTTTTTAATAAATACAGGGAGTAACACTAGTGGAAAGTGTGTTACAGTTCAAAAATTTGAAGGTAACCTATTGTAACTACAACCAGGTATTTTCTTAACTGGTTTACAAAATAATACCTAAATAATAACGTGGCTTATTTCCCAAATTAAACAAAACCAGGTCTCATTAATAACAATCATATCTAGTTCTTATCAGAGATTTTTAGCAATAGATAGCAGTTAAACACATTAATATACCTGTCATTTTCTATTGCTTTCACAAATACTTTGACATCACATATCTGACATCTAAAAGTAATACTGATCTAAAAAATAGGTGTTTCAAGATTTCTTATTATAAAGGCAAAAGTGCTGACAAGCACTTTTTCTAAGCAAATAGCAGTGCAGACTTAAACGGCGTAATCACTTTCAGAAATCTTGAAAATTATGAACTAATTATGACATACCAGATAGAGGTAAAAGCAAACAACAATCATTTTCAGTTACGATGTTTAACAGAACTGCTTACAGTTCTCTCTTTCAATGGTGCTTTTGCTGCTTCTCCTGCATAACAAAACCTCACATCTATTCAGAATCTGCCAGTTTATCACTTAGAGAGATTTATTAATTTGTTTCATCAGTGCTCAGTAAGGAAACCAAACCGTACTTCTGCCTCTAGAGATCCAAATTCGAATCTCATAAAAATACAAAGCTCGGATACTATGGAAATAATTCCAGTCTGATCCTTACATGTGAGCTGATTTTGACCTCTGAGAATGGGAGTCGTTTGTGAAATCAGGGGTGGCCTTGCGTGCAGAAGAAAAGCAGGATCGAGCTTGGAATTAATTTTTTTTCTGATGTTCCTATGTATTTATATGTAAACACAACTGAAAATAGATCGGCAGTTTTCTACATACAGCCTAATTATTGACGGGAATGGGATCAAGTGGTCCATACTAATTTTTTGGAAAGAAATTAAGGTCTCATTGAGTTAAATGGCAAAACATCAGTTGATTTCAAGCAGAGTGGGATTTCAACCTTGGTATTTGCGGGGAAAGGGTTGTTTTTTTTTTTTCTTTTTAAAATGCTGGGTTTTATGCTCCATGTTTAAGCCTGCATTAATGAGAACACCTGAAGGATATGTCCCTCCCTTCCCAAAATAAATTCTGAGGAGACTCCTCCTGTATATCCTCCAGCTGTATGTGCTCTAATTAAAAAGGCTGTGCTGCTTCCTGCTCAGAGCACTTCAAAAGGCCTCGCTGCTCCCCTTGACAATGCATCGCCCAGTGCTGGTTCCTCTTACCTGTCCATGCTTATTTATGGCAAGCACCACTCACTGGAAGCCATAAACTGTGCCCGTATTTTACTCTGTCTGAAATGTATAGCACGTTTATGTGAAAGGTGTATTAATGATCAAACTAATCTTTAAAAAAAATTGTAAAAAACAGGGTGTGTGAGGGAAAATAGTGTCGTTTGCTCTTTGGTTTCCTCTTTTTTAGGAAAGAAAAAGAAGCTGACAGTTAATACGTGACCTTTTTTTTCCCCAGCCTTTTTGTTCTTATTTTATGTGGTATTAAGTAAAAATATGCAAGACTTAAGATGTAGAAAAACACTTTGATTCTCATGCTGAATACTGATTGTTGGCCACCTGAGACTGACCTCAAGCGACATGATCGGTTTTCTCAAAACCATTTTTGGGGCAAACTCAAATCCAGAAAAAATAGTGTAAGTCTGCAGCCATTTTGAAATAATAGGAGGAAAAAGGGGCGTTTGGCACATTTAGGAAATTACTTTTTTAAAACTACAGTATTTACCATTCTTAACCTTTGCAAAAAGCTCTGGGATTAATCCTTTCTCGTCAGCAAAATTCAAAGGTGTGATGTTTCCAATTGTCCCTGCGATTTAGTTAATAGCAATGGAAAGAAAACTTGTTATTTTTCACTTGTATTTGTGCCTTCAAGTTTCACAGCTAATTTTAAAGAGGAAAAACGGTGAGAACATAAAATCACAAGTAACATACACATGAGAGAGCTGTCCTGTGCTTAAAAAACTCGAGTGGAGTAGCGAGCTCCTCAGAAAGGCGGGAGGCGTCAGAAGACACAGGGGCATGCTGGGTTTCTGGCACCGGTATGGGGCTTGCAAGGCACAATCTCCAGAGGATTTGGAGCAGAGGATAAATAGGAAGGGAACTGAACTCTCACACCCAAATACGAAGCGCGGGCCGCTGGCGAAGGGGCTGCCTGGCGCCTGGGCCCAGGCCGGAGCGCTGAGGCAGGCCCACGGAAGCTGCCAAGGCGGGACGGCCCAAG
>NW_010204750.1:5912-29880 GCF_000695765.1 Mesitornis unicolor | reverse complement strand
GCTGGGAAGGTGCTGGGCCCTGGCTCCTCGCCCGCTCACCCCGAGTGCGATGAGAGTCGGGGTCCTGCAAAGGAAAAAGAAAAAAATAAACAAACTATTTCTAGAGTTCTATATTAATCTGAAAGGGCCTCCTGTGGATAGGATACTGCTTGGTATCTCGGCGTTTACGTTTGAGTAATCCACGTGAATTAAATGCACTTTCAGTGTCGTTTAGTTGGGAAGGGACCATCTCCTCAAAAAACTGAAAAAATACTGAAAACTACGTCGTGTGGAGCACAGACTATGGATTGTCCCTGTGAGCTTAGCGTGCTGATAATTGGAGCAGCGGATTTGAATGTCTCGCTTAGCAGCCAGCCGAGAGAAGCGCCTGCCCGGGCGGCTGAGGGCAGTGGCTGCAGGACTGCGGGGCTCACCTGGCGCTGCTCCCCAGCAGCAGCTCACTGCTGCTCCAAATGCTTGACGTGGCTGGTTTTGTTTTCAAGCGTTTTGCAGCCTGGTTAGTCACAAGTGTTGATCACTGGTGCCTCGGACCAAACTCTACCTTAAATAATTGTAGAACGTGTCTAACATACTTAGCCTGCAGCACTATATATCAGTTGGCATTAAAAGGAGTCTGTGCCAGCTGTAACTCCGTGTAACTCTTCACAGCTGAGGAGAAGAATGGGAGAAAAGGGACAGGGCAAGAAGTCTAGGGCATGTTTTTCCCTGTTGCATTCTTGAGTAATGACTGTGCCAACTGCTGTGAAAAAATCCTAAGGGAAAAAAAGAGCTTTAATTAAAATGTTGCTAGGGACTGTTGTCAAAGAATGTATATTTAATCTTTTGTATTTAAAAGTTAAGCCCTAGAATTATCTTTAAAGTGCTTGCATATTCTCCTTTTCCATTTTATGAGTACCTGCAAGATTATTTTTTTTACTCTTGTCATCTAGAACATATAGGTTAGGCTCTTGATTGGACTAGAAAGTAATGTGTTTCGGAGCAGGGTTTTGTCAGGTTAATTTGATAATAAACAGTAAGCCTTAATCTGCTTTCAGAGTTGTATGTATATTTATAAAGGAGTTGGGCATAAACCAAAGGGAGTTAAAAGAAAAAGCATGAGTTTGGGTTTTTTTGAGACGATTGCTATAACTAATGTTGGGCTTGTTTAATCTGGTGACAACTGTGTGTAGCTGTTACAGACACAGCTACTCTGTACACCACCAGTCTTGAATCAAAGTGCACTAAAGCTTTAAAAGGGATCTGTATTAAAAAAAAAAGAAGAAAATAATACTGTTAACAGAAGTGATGTTTTGTTACTTTATTAAATTCAAATATTTTAAAATTCTTTCTAATTAAGTGCAGTTAATCATCATTTTGTAATCAGTTAATGAAGAATGGAGACCAAATACTTGTCATTGACATTTTTTCCTGTTCCTCCTGCTGCCATCATTTTCTGGGGTAATTGAGATCACAATCTGAGTTGTCCAGTGCTGTGTTTTTTCTTTATTAAGAGAAAAAACAGCCTTCACCACTCCACAAAATTCCTCTGGCATGAAATACTTCATTACTGAATGTATCACAAACATTTTCAGCTGTCTGATAGCTGAAATTATGCTGGGCAGAATTAATTCAGGATGGCCAAGGGTTATCATCATTGCAAAGCCAGGTACTGCAAGGGAAGGTGTGATGTAAGCTGCTTCAATTATGCTGCTGCGGTGTAACTTCAATCAGTGTCTGGGCAGGAGTAGGGTTTGGTATCTGCCTGAGCTGTGGGTGAATCTTTTGATGTCTGGCTCCATGTCCGCTGGATCTATTGTAATCAGTTTCTATTTGCAGTGAATGACTTCCTAATCTATATACGTTAATATTGGCAAAACCTGTTACAATTAGAGTTTGATTTGAATTGACAGAGGGTACTTTATTTACTTCTGGGTTCAGTGAGTTACCTAGCAGGTGCTGAAGAAGGGAAATACTGCTTTGCTTTGTCATATAAGTTATGATGACTGACAGTTTGAAGTAAAATGTAATAGTTGTCCTTTTTTTTTCCAGTTCGGTGAAAGGTAAGGAGGTGTTGCAGTTGTGCTCCTATTCGGACTGCTCAGCATGATGGCAGTGTTGCTACCCAGTGAATCAAGGACATTGGGTTATATAGACAAGGCTATAAACGGCCAATCTACTTTTGTGTCAAGGCCTCTTCGCTATAATCAGCTTACACTCCATTTGCTTAGTGTACCAAGCAAACCTGCTGTGACAGTTTTTGTATAGTGTCTTATTCACACTGTCCTTTTAAAAGTTTAAGGACTGCTTAGCCACATGCCCACCTACTGTGCTAGCACAGCTGTTGGAAAACCCTTACATGTACAGCAATTTTCTTCTCTGATTTTCTGAACAACAGGTTATCCCTGGGTGTTTGAGCCAGAATTATGGGATTGTTTGACAAGCTAGCAGGATGGCTTGGGCTGAAGAAAAAGGAGGTTCACGTTCTGTGCCTTGGCTTGGACAATAGTGGCAAAACAACAATCATAAATAAACTTAAACCTTCAAATGTAAGTAGCCTGCTTAGTTCACTATTGTTTTTACTGCTGAGTTGATGTTTGTTTAAACTGTTTTTGAATGCTGTTATACTAAATGTGACCATGGAAGAGATGTGAAGAGTTTTTTGATTTAGAGCAGTGGAACAAATATATTTTAAGAGTTAATAGCTAACTAAATGTAAGCATCCATGTACATATTGTGAAAACATTCCGCAAAAAACACTGTCAGTGTGGCATGTTTTTTCTATGATCACCCAGTAAGGAAGGGTTTATGATGGCTGAAATCAGAATCTGAAACAGTTTTCTTAAGTCTTACACTTAAAAATTGCTATAGGACTGCAGTTACGAGTGGTGTGTCTAACATTTGAGATTATTACAGTATAACAACTTGTACTTGTCTACATTTATGATGTTCATTTTAACATCTTCCTGAGAAAAGTATATAATAAATAATAAAATGGGAAATAATGTGAAGATGTGCACTTAATGGAGACTTCAGCGTTTTAAAAGCAGAATAGCTTTCAAAATGAGTAGCATTTATACGTGCAGTTCATTCATCCATTGAAAAGTGTTTCAGACTGCTAAGTGTGTGTAATATCCTGAGCAGAATTTAAAGTTGGATTACCTTGTTCATAGGTATGTTTATGGAATAGAAATAGATGAATTTTGGTAGGCATGTTCAAAGCCAGGGGCTTTTGCATCTTCGTTATAGGCATCTGAGAAGCAGTGATTTCTGCTGTTTACATCAGGACATGGGTTTTGTTTTTTAATTTCCATTGAATCTTTTCCTGAAGAGTACAGTGCCACTGGACATAGTTTTAAAAATGTAACATGGTAAAGAGTCTGCTACTTTTCCATTCTTGGCAATTATTCTTCCACGAAAATTAAATAGATTTATTAAAAACTACTATAAACTATCTGTTGCCAGTCATTTGGAGAAAATGCTACAATTTGTACCAGACAAATTATATATTTATGTGTTCTTTGAGACCCTTAATATAGCAGGGTTTTTATGTCGTGCCTTAAGCAATAGACTATTCCTAACTAAAGTTGAACTCAGGCTTCAAGATTTATCACAATAATAGGTATTAGAGAAGGTCCCAAGGGGATTACACAAGTAGAATAAATAGAATTAGTTTGCTTTACTGTAAATTGTGTAGTAAGAATTTACTTCTAAATGTTTTCATTTAATGTGGTGCTTTAGGAGGCTAACTTTGCATGCAGCTTGTGTAAGATCTATCATTGCAGGACACGACAAATTCTCTGATGTGCAAGAAATGTTCTTAGATCAGACTTTATGAAAGTATTTATTTTTAGTAAGTTCAATGGACAGATGATTTTGACCTCTGGATCAACCCCGTCTTCTTAAGAACTGCTGCTGTGCCCCAGGAGCGCAGTATATTAGGTGTCTGGCAAATAAGTGTCTCTACATCCGTTTGCAGTTGTTTCTTCTGGGTCAGATAAATACATTTGAAATAAATGTTAAAGAAATAACACCTCTTCTGCCCTGCACAGATTTTCCTTTGGTGGCTGGAACTGTTGACTGTTTATGGTGGTGCGATGCTATTTTCATAATGAAGCTGCAGGCTAACAAGCTAAGGTTGCTTCAGTTGTATGCAAGGAGTCAATTGCTTATAGAAAGTGTTTTTAATAAAGGGCTTTAAAAGGTCTATACAAGGATTGCATGTCACTTTCTCAAACAGCTCTATAAGCTAAGAAATGTGGCCTTTCTCCCTGCTCAATATTGATGCTTCTTATAGAAGCTGTTCTGTTTTACCAGTTTAGCTGATGGGTTCCTTGGCTAGCTCAGCAGTAAACCTGGTTATCAGACCTATTAATAATGCTTTATGTTTTGGTTATTCCTCAGTGATAAATGGTGGGCCAGATAGTTTGACTAGAACTATGGTCAGGCCACTGTGTAATGACTGCTGTGTAATTCCCAATGTCAAATAGACTCCTCCAGCCTCTTGACAGAAGTTGACAGTATGGCCAATTTAATATCTTGTTAGAAATACACCCTCTTTTATCTAAGAGGCTTAGGGTATTGTGCAGACTTATTTGGGTTGACTTTGTTATTTCCAGAGTGCACAAATATTTTGAACTTTTATTTCAGTCACAATCTTCAGAGATCAAAGCTGTTATCTTCCATGTTAACCTATCTTCTGTTTATTTCATAGGTAATATCCACATGTATCTGTGCACACAGACTAAAGTAAAGGATGAAATCTCACTGTTAAGGCTAAAATGTCTTTAGCTTCAATGCTCTTGTTCAATAGCATCCACTGTATTTCCTTGAAAATACAAAACTGTGGTTTTTGAGTTACTGTACTTCTCTTGGAACTTTTTAGTTATGAAGTATCTGGATTTGTAGAAAGTTTTTGTTTGCACAGTTTGGGGAAAATTAGATCTGCAATTTATTCATGTTTCAAATATTTTTCAATATTTATGTTTTCTAACTTTAAAATTTGTACTTTCTTTCCTTTAAAGGCTCAAACTCAGGACATCGTTCCAACAATAGGATTCAGTATAGAGAAATTCAAGACATCAAGGTAGTAGTTTCTTTCATTTTCTCCATTTAGCGGTAATGATTAATATACAATAGTTGGACTTAATTACCTCTTTCTGTTGGATGTAACCAAGTATCATGTGTGATGGTATAGTGACATGACATGACATGCAGTTTGCTAAAATATTGTAGTACCCAGGAATCCTAATCATGACCCAGGACTGACAGTGTTAGAATAGATTGTATGTTTTGTGCTGCTATAAAACTGTGTGTGTAAAAACCAAACCAAACCAAACCAAACAAAAAAAACCTCAAGAAAGCCCAAAAATCAAACAAAAACAGACAAAAACCCACAGTGCTGTGATAGTGTGTCTAAGCATCTGGTTTCTGTTGGTTAAGAATTTTAGAATAGGGCACTGTTACAGACATGAGGAGAGAGAGTTGCTTAGGTGGTAACCTATGTCCCATTAAGCACTCTCGCTGGAGAGACTCTGAGGAGACTAATCTCATTAAATGAAAAATGGTGGCTACAACTGTAGCAATGTAAAGTTGGCAGGGGCAAAGGTCAGTAAAAGGAAGAAGAAATCATTGTTTGAATGAAGGCCACGATTTAGAAAAGAAATATTGTGAGATAAAAGTACTTCAAGGATGTAACACTAGATACTAATGTATTATTCTGTAACCTTCACGGTGTATTTTTAATGGCCGCAGTCAGTTTTCAAACCAGGCAGCATGCCCCACTAGATCACAGAATCACAGAATCGCTTGGTTGGAAAAGACCTCCGAGATCATCACGTCCAACCGCTCCTGTCTACCCCCTAAACCATATCCCTAAGTACCTCGTCTACCCGCTCTTTAAATACATCCAGGGATGGTGACTCCACCACCTCCCTGGGCAGCCTGTTCCAGCCTCTGACAACCCTCTCAGTAAAGAACTTCCTCCTTATCTCTAACCTGAACCTCCCTTGGCACAGCTTGGTGCCATTTCCCCTTGTTCTATCCTCCATCACCTGGGAGAAAAGACCAGCACCCACCTCTCTACAACCTCCCTTTAGGTAGATGAGACATCTGCAAGAAAATTGTTTCTTTCTTGAGTTGATGTGTGGGATTGATGGGTTTCATATTTTTACAGGAGACTCAACAACTGTATTCTGTCTCAGTAAAGCACGTTAGATAGGTTTGGGGTTTGTGTGAGAATGTATATCAATTTATATTGTTTTCCTTTATTCTGATTCCGTAGTAGGAGAGATGACCTGCAAATACACCATGTAGAATGATTAACAAAAAAACCCAAACAAACCCACTCCAAAGTGCCATTAATGTACTATTACAATTAAAACATTATTACATTGTTTGTGGGTTGCTGATGACTTTATACATGGCAGATCAGCTAGTCTAGAATCAGATAATGCCTGGGCATATAGTGGCAAGGATGCTTGGACAACTTTCTTTTCTACATGTCCTCATTTTGGTATGGCCTCCACTTGGGGAGCTATTTGGGAATACCCAAGTCAGGAAAGCCTATTACTGAATCAATGTTGCCTCTGTATGCATTTCAGGAGTGGATCAGATATTTTTTGTAATGTTCTTTAAGTTGACATGCTATACTGAGCATTTGGGTGAAATCTCAACGTTCTGAAGATTAACTTTTGCAGTTTGGTCACCGGAGGTAACCTGTTACTACTAGAATGTGATTTTCTTTTTCTGAAGGTGGATTTTATTTTATTTTATTTTTTAAACCTTTTATTTTGTATACAGAAGCCTTTGGATGCCATAGGGACAGAATTTAAGGCAGGCTATGGATTTTAAGTCGCTGCTCACCTGACTTTCATTTTCTCAACATTATAAGCAATATTCAATACTAACATGATAAAAAGAGAGGCTGAATGAGACCTTATTTTGTATTTGATGTAACTTTTTATTATTGGCTTAGTTCTTTTATTCAGAGAATCGCAGAATCGTAGAATGGTTTGGGTTGGAAGGGTCCTTAAAGATCATTTAGTACGCTCCCCTGCAAATAAACAAACATGTTTTCCATTGTGAAATATTTCTACAATAAGACCACAAAACTGGGTAGGATAGTTTGAAGGCAGATAGAGTAACCAGAGTTCCTTTAGAAGTCTTTCTGAGTTGATTAGGATTCAAGTTGATTTGCCATTTTTCTGTTAGAGTAGGAAAGAAAATAGCTTGGGTTTGAGTTTTGTTCTTTGCTTCTGTGCCTCATACACTTCTTTTCTTTGCAGTCTGTCATTCACAGTGTTTGATATGTCAGGTCAGGGGAGATACAGAAACCTCTGGGAACATTACTACAAGTAAGCCTATTACTTATTTTAAATGTTCGTATTAGCTGTTGCTTATGTTATTTAAATGGAATTATGATAGTATATGATGGTAAGAAATTATTCAGAGAGGACTTATATCTGATGTTTGACAGAATGCCATTCTGGATAAATACAACTTTTCGTTCTGTTCTAAAAAATGAAAAAACTTACATGCTGTTAATCGGCATCCTTTTGGGGTCATCTTGTTGACGCAAAGATTTGAGGAGCATACTAGAGATGGGATTTAATTGTTGAAACCAGAAAAACTGATCTTGTAAGAAAGAACCAAGATGAGTTAAGTTTTGTATTCTTCTGTTCTTCTGTAGGTGACTTAAGTTCCTAAAGATATTGACTGATACCTGAGATTTTTAGAGGTGAGGGAAATTAACCTCAGAGAATGAGGCACTAAGAACTTGACCAAGTTTTCTTAAATGTTATTTATTAAGCAGGATATTCACTGTATTTTATAACACTATGATATTGCCTTATTGGTAATAGGCACCATTTTCTGTTTTTCTAGCTTCTAATGAAACAGGAATCTTCGTTTTTTGTTGTCTCATTATTCTGTAATACCTAATGCTGATCTAAGTAATGTGAACAGCAGTAAACTACACAGAAATAGCTTGGAGAAATAGTACGGAGAAATTCTGAAGATTTTAATATTCATTAAAAATTAATATTTAATGTGACAAGGCTTAAAGTATTCTTTAATTGAGGATTAACACTTCATCTCCATCTGTGCAAAATGTGTTAGCAATTTGAAAACTTGTTGTGTGGGTACGAGATCTTCGTTGTTCAAGAGTGTTAGACGTATGTCTCCCAAAATTTTTGGATTTCAATAACTGATACCTTAGGCTGCTTTCAAAATGCATATAATATGCATAAGCATATAATATTTCTGACTGCTGTATTTAATGCAGTAACTTATCCCTTCTGTGGGATAAACTGCTTTTTTCATCTTAACAGTAAGGTAGTTTCTTAGGTAATGCTGACAGTGAAACATGCACTTGTATTCACCTCTGTTCCTGATTGCATATTTAAGATTAATTTCTAAGAATAATATAAAAATTATAGTATGCTGTTCAGCTTGTAAAGTTAAGCAAGATTTAATTTTGCAAGAACTGCAAAATGACAATCAAATCTGATCAAGTATCTGTGTCTAATTAGTTGCTTTGAAGTACTTGAAGCTTGCCTTGAAACTATCTTCTAGGGTGTCCTCACAGGACACTTGTCTTAAATATACGCAAACTTACGTTGTAACCCTGTTACTCTTACTTGTTTGTTAAGTTATTTTTTGGTAGTAAATACTAGGACTAGGAGCTAGGACTCTGATTCCTCTAGAAAAATACTGTATGCTCATAAAAATACTTAGGAATTTGCAGCAAATATGCCAAAGCTTTATTTGTTGCTGAAGTTTTTCTGTATTCCAGAAAAGAAGAGACCTTCTCATACCATCTTAGGCAGGACAAGTTATTTCTGTTTTTCAGTAGGTCTAGGAATGTTTCTTGTCAAAATACAAAGGTAGATGGTGCTAGGGGGTGAAGAATGTATCCATAATGGTCTCTCAGAGAAATGTAAAACAAAGCAGAAGTGAATATTACATTAAAAAGTGCCTTAAAAATATTTTTGTGGGTGTTTATAACTGTTCATCTGAATTGATTAGGCTCTATTTTGCTTTCAAATAAGTTTCAATAAATGGCACATCATGTCATAACATATCAGCAATATCCTGAAATAATGAGTTTAATAGCATGCATGTATGTTGTGACTGTGGTCATATCACCAGCAAAACATCTTAATGGTTTGAAATAGCTGAACGTTTTTACTTGTTATTTAAAACAAAAGAAAGATCCTGTTTATGCAGACTTCTGTAAAAGTTAATCTGCATATGCCTATTTGTTAAACAGCTGTGAGCACACAGTTTTTGCTAAAAAGGTAATTGACCTTTCTCTAAATCAACTTGGTTTAGTGTAGGAAATAAAGAATTTCTACGAAGACCTGTCTTTTGTCTGTTTGACCACTCTGCCAGAACAGCAGTTGGTTCCATTTTCAGAGTTCACTTTTCAGCCTCAGTAGTGAAATGAAGCTTTTCTGAAGGGTCTGTGTAGACTGAACCTTGTATGAATCACACAGCTAACAACCTCATGTCTCAAAAAAAAAATAAGTGCAGGTTACCAAAAGGTTGAATTTCAGAACTAAGACAGGATTCAAATATTAATGGTAAATAACAACAACAAAAATCAGAGGAGAAAAAAATCAGGTTGTTTTGCTTCTTTTTTTGGTGTTTCTTCTGAAGCCTTTTCTTAATCGGTTTAATAGAACCTATAATTTGCCTCTTTGCTCTTTTTATGTTATACAGAGAGGGCCAAGCCATAATTTTTGTCATTGATAGCAGTGACAAATTAAGAATGGTTGTGGCCAAAGAAGAACTTGACACACTTCTGAATCATCCAGGTGAGGAGGCTTTTTTCCCCTTCTGTCTCCGTATTTGTTACACTGTATTAAGAAAAGCCCTTCCTATCTGACACATTCTGCATTCTGAGTACATTACAAATATTTCAGCTATTCATGAATACTAGAAGAGTAATAGTCTTCGATACGTTTGAGTTATTTTTACATCTATTTGCATTTACAAACTGATCATACTTTGGTTGGACTGGTTTCTTATCAGTCAATATAGAACAAAAGTTGCATCGTTTGAGGAAGAACCCTCAAACAGGAGAGCCTGTATGTGATGACAAACACACACAAAAAATTACTGGATGTTTCCACAAAGCTAGATAATTCCGTTAATGTAACTTCTGATTTCTTTTTTTTTTTCATCTTCACTATCTTTTTTTTTTTTTTAAATTTTTTACACTTTGGCCAGAATTAAGGATGGATAATTATACCAGTCAGTTTCAATTGCCTATGAAAGGATTTACAGGATGGAAAAGGATATGAGAGGATTCATGATCAGGGGGTTGGTTTTAGAGTTTTTGTTTGTCTAGTTTGTTTGTTTGTTTTTTATATGAGGATATACTTTTGTAAATTAAGTTCTGAGATTGGTCAATTCTTCACTTCTTCATGCTTCCATATAACAAACATTACTGGAATGGTTTTATAAACAATATGCAATTTTGACTTTGACTTTCAGCACTTTAGATAGTTCCTCTGACTAACCAGAGTATAAAACTACATGCAGGAAAGTTAAATAATCCTGTAATTTCTTAATCATTAATTAGATTGGTAGAGCCTTAACTTGTGGGGTTACCATGCTTGAAGTAGGAAACAAGGAGCTGAATTGCATTTCTAACCAAGGTAATTAATATGCGATAGGTACAATTGTGTTACTATGATTTTATTTTTCCATGCAGGCTGCATATAATACATTAGTTCATCAATAAAAATGCTGTGACTGAGTGTGTGAGAGCTGACTGGGCCCTCTTAATTTCATGTTCAAGGGCATAGGCCACTTTAAATGCAGACACTGAGAAGAGTCTTGCAAAGGTCAAAGTGGGGGGAGGATGAGGTGAACCAAAGGCTGCGGGTGGATTACACAGAGGCCAGGAAACTTTGTACCAAAGCGGGTATTAACTGTAGTGGTAAAAGACGATTCTGGTGGTAAAATGGAAACTACATAGAGCCAAGGGTGGGAGATAAAGACTGCTGTAATAAGTTACAGGTTTATTAGAAGGCAAAAAAAGAGTGAAAAGATTAAGTCTAAGAAGATGCAAGCTTAGGTGGGGCTTTTCATTCAGGCGTATTAATAGGTTATTAATGGTGATCTAGCAGGTCAGCACTGTTCAGTTGTTGATGTGTTTGTGTCTTATAGTTCTGAAAGATCACGGCTGTGGCCACCCAGTACATCCCCTAGAACCAGGAAAGGGCAGTTTCATATTTCTGCCTTGGAGCAGCTTAGCTTAAATGGAGCAAGAGTGTTCCTGTTTTATCGTTTCAGATTTTGATAGGTCACATCTAAAAGAACCAAAGAGAATAAAAAGTTCTTCTAGTAATAATGTTTGATAAGAGTAGCTGTTAACTGAATCAATATATAACTGTTTTACTATGACAATGTTGTTATTTGTATTACTGTTCTGCTTTTCATCCTGCATACCCTACTTTCTCTCTTTATGCTTTTCCCTCTTTGAACCTCTTAGAGTGGTTTAAATTTACACATTTACTTCAGGTTTAAGTGGATGCAGGGTAGCAACCTTGAATCAATTCCTGTCTCTGAAAATCTTAGCAATCCTTCAGTAAAACAGTTCCCTCTCTCTTTGTCAGACTTTCCCTGAGGTTTTCAGCTGAAAGGGAGTGTGTCATGTGAAGCATTAATAGTGTTAGAAGTTGTACTAGCTGGGGCTCTTTTGTGAATCACAACTATAAATTATTTTTACTTGCGTAAGTGCACAATGCACTCTACAAATAAGGGCTTGTTTAATGATCATTGCTACCTTTTTTTTTTAATCAAACATTCTTCAGCATTTTGCAAGATGGTAGTGTGTAGATTACTTATTTAGCTATTTGACTCTTGGATCACTTGACCTCCACTACATGCTTCTAAAATAAAATGAAATTTCTATAAACTGGATTTTTTTTGTATAAAACTACACATCATGCATCTCTAGTGTCTGGTTGGTTTAGGGTTTTTTTGGGTTTGTTTTTTCAACTATTTGCAACTAGAACATGTTAGCTTTCTATTAATAACCATAAAAATGGGGGGGGGGAACTGTGTAGTAGGAAATAATGTTATAAGGTAGGAAGTACTCTAAATATCTGCGACTATTAGTTTATTTAACAAACATCTTTAAGTGTACCTTTTTAATTGCTTAAGAAAAACCCCAAAACACTGAAAATTCCTTTATTAACTTGGCTTTTTGCATATGTGATATCACTTAACTTTTGTGGTTTTAATGTATTCATAACCTGCAACCTGTGGGTGCCAGGGTTCATTGAATTATGCTGTAGATTATTGTAGACGTTTCAGTAGGGAAACAGAAAAGCTATTCAACTATGGAATCAAAGGAGAGTTTTAATGACAGTCTTTGCTTTCTTTTTGAGCCTTTGATTTCTCTTAGAGGATGTCAGAGTAAAACGCAGCCCCAGATAGCGGAAATCGTTGTGAAAATTGTCAGCATTTTGGTCAGCACTCAGGATCTCCGAGTATGGGTGGTAATAGTGTTATTTAGAATACTTTTACTTATCTCCACTGATTTTATGGAACGGTTACAGAGAGGATTTGAAAAGAACATAATTAAGAAGGTTTGAACCACTTCAGCACTGACAGTTTTGGGCTTTTGTTTGCTTGTTTTTCCCTCACCCCTCCAGGAAGGGCAGCTAGCTTGTGTTTGAAGTTTTTAAGTAAATCCTTAGCTTATTTCCTATGTGAAATTAGCTTTTCTTTTTACTATTCAAAAAAAGAGCCTGTACAGCAATTTTCATCACAGGGAGGAGTTTAAGTTCTTTTACTATCAGGAATTGACAGACTCACATCCCTATTTCCTCTGATCCTGTAATTCATCCTTTGTTTAAATAATGTGAAAAATGGTGCTGGTAATTTTTCAGCTGTTCCTCAGCTTCACCAGCAATTTATACCTACAGCTTTAAATGTATATGTAAGTTTAGAGGTAGAGAGGGTGGAAGATCCCAAAGCCTGTCAGAAATTTTGTGAGCATTCTTGAAGCATGCATCAGAGGCCATGTGACCCAACAGTGTGTGTGTTGGTAGGATACAACCTTCAGAGAATTGCAGTTCCAGGTGAGCAAAATATCTTCTTGTATTGTTTGTAGCTTAGCACTTGCTAACTAGTAATTGTTGCACAATGTCATGATAGTTCTACTTCTGCTCATGCCTAGATATTAAGCACCGTCGACTGCCTATTCTCTTCTTTGCTAACAAGATGGACCTCAGGGATGCAATATCATCTGTGAAAGTATCTCAGTTATTGTCATTAGAAAACATCAAAGACAAGCCCTGGCATATCTGGTAAATTTCCCTTTTATTGGTATTAATTTGTGCATTAAGATTTTAGCTCTATCATGCCACTCAGTATCATACGACATAAACTAGATCAGCCAGATAAAATGGCATGCTGCCACATGTGGAAACAGTAGTAACACTGTACTACATGCTTTAAAACTTGTTTTAAAGGCACAAGGCATTGAAGATTTTCAGAACACGACTACTACCCAAATAATGAATTGGAGGACTTCCAGTGAAATCAAAAAGCAGTGTTCTTATCAGCAGAATAACTACTCCTATTTTTTTCTGGGACATTGGGTAGAACTGTTATTAGAGTGCTTCTGCTAGTTTGTCTTGCAGGATTCAGAATATCAATGATAAAACCTTTAGAGCTGTTTTTTTTCCACTCTGCAGATACTTTAGTAAACTACTGTTGAAAGGCCACTTAGTAAGCTGTTCTTGTGTGAATTCAGAGGGATACCATACTCTTGTTGTACTGTGTGAATATTTGAAGGTTTTTTTAGTTGTAGGAGTTAGTGTCTTTTTGAAGGATGTAAGAGTTCATAAATATACGTGGATTTTAAAGCCATCAGATATTATAAATAAAAGTAAAACCAGCAACTTAATGGTGCTGAAAACTGAAATTTTCATTTTAGGCCTTTCATCATTAAACTTGATTACCTGGGTATTATAGCATTGTCTGAGGAGAGAGTTATCTAAGTGCAGGTGCCACAGAGCAATGTGGCTGCCTTCCGTAGGAGCTCTTCAGAACCCCTCATGTTCTAGGAATGATTCCTCTGCCTTGAAACTGGAAATAAAATAAAGCACATCTTGAAAGGATGTTTCCAGATTGGGAAGATAGTCTAGAATATGTAATTTGAGAAGCAGCCCTCTCCATGTGAAGAAAACTTAAGTAACTGTTCTTGATGCTACTTTGCAGTTCTGTAAATTACAAGTATAGTGATTACTCCACTAAACTGGCATTTTTACAATGTTTTCAGAGTTTGATTTGTTTCTTTCAGTGCCAGTGACGCTCTTAAAGGAGAAGGACTGCAAGAAGGTGTGGATTGGCTCCAAGGTATATCATATGTAATTCTCTTGCTCTATTTTCATTCTGTTAAACTTTTTAATTTTGTAAGGTTTTTTTCTTTATTTTTTCCTTTGTTTTCTCCCTGTCCAATTCTGCTGTCAGATCAAATTACACAGTGAGTACTGATGCTCTATCACATATTTGCCTTCCATTTACCTCCTTAATGTACACAAAAAGACCATGTCTCTGACAAATGTGTGTGCTGTGAAATGTTAATGTGTACTCTTGCAGTGTAACACTATTTCTTAGAGACAATAATAATACCAGGTTCTCCTGAGTTTATTATTGTGGTAGTTAATTTTTTTCTTTAATTTATTCTTACCGTCCTGTCCCAGTTTCACATATCTTAATGTTATGTATGAGGAAATGGTGAATAAGCAGGCTAGAAAAATAAGCAAGGTATACCGACAAACACACTAGTTTTGATTATAACTTCAACTCTTTAATCTAGAGCCAAAATAAGAACAGCTTACATTACAACGATCATAGCATACACAGACACTCATAACTACATAGAAAATACCAGATCCATTTTAGATTGTGTTCCACATTTTAAATTACAAATGTGGTATGGATGCTGTACATTTTTCTGTTGTATGTTGATATCAAGATCTAGTCTCTTGTCCTCCCGTGTATTGCTAAGTGTATAGACTAGTGAAATGTGGTATTGTTTTGGTAAACTCATTCTAATTTTAGTCTCCTAATTTACGTTGCCTTCACTGTGAGTGTATGAGGTAGGGCAGCATAATCGGAACCTGTGAGGCAGCATCTCAGTCCTGGCGTGTTCTGGGCTCTGCCAGCCGCTAGATGTCAGCAATGCTCCAGAGTCAGTGCCACTGCACTCCTTCAACATGCAGATAAATTATATCCAGTATTGTCCCTGATTTAACGTATCTCCACTTATCTATGGATACCAGACTGTCCTTTCTACTTAGAATCCTTACTGCTAATTAGAAAGAGATGGTTCACTTTACTGTGTTATTACAGAATACAAAAAACCCCATTTGGTCATGTTTTCCGAGGAAGGGATACTAGCCATTGGATTGAAACTTAGAAGGTTCCTCAAAGATAAGCAGAGGACCTGAAAATCATGGGAAAATATTACAAAATCAGAACTATGCCTGAAATTAGGAAAAAGTACGTTATTTGGAATTTGCCTCTATGATAATTGGCTACAGCAGTTTTGCACATAGCTTCAAGCTACTTAAAAGGATCTCAAATGCCTGTCTAAATATTTTCTGACAAAGTATTAAAGTTGTGTATGTAGATTTTTTAAACACAGTGAGCAGGTACTTCTGCTGTCATTCACATAGCTATCTACTTCATAGCTATTCACTTCTCATGGATTGTTGAACCTCTTAATTTTCCTGCGCTGAAATCCTTCATGGATGGGCTTTAGCTAAAATTTTCCTTTACCTCCTTGGCTCAGTGTCCCCAGAAGCTTAAGAGGGGTTGGGTTTAAACTGTATTGTTGCCTAAGCAAGTGTAGTTTGACTGTTATACTTTTAATGGATGAAGACTTTGATATTTCAAGAACAAATTTTTACTATGAGTCTCCTCCTCATTCCTAGAGCATTAGATGGAAATATTTGGAACAACTCTTAAGTTAAAGTGGTCCCTAAATCACATCCTGTGGATGCCGTAAAATTCAGTGGAGGAAATTACACCTGGTTAGTGAATGCACAGTTCTCCTTGTCAACAGCCACACTTTCCTTAGTTACTTTTTGCAGACCCATTACAGGTAGTTTACAGATTTGGGGCAACTTTTGCCTTTTTTCTCCCAGTGAAGGCTGAGTTTGCGTATTTCCTTATTTTGTAATGGAGTTACTATTGCAACAACAAGTCATCAGTAGGGTAAAACTAGCCTGCCACTCAACAGTCTAAACCCAGCTCACATCCCCTGTTAGTGGGGGAAATAGTGCAGATTCCCACATTATGTAATAGGGATGCAGCACATTTGTGCTAACTAAGGAAATGTTGGAAGTAAATTGAGGAGCGGCAATCAGGCAGCACTATGGAGAGGTGTGGCAACTGAGAGCAAAGAAGTTTTCATGTGCATTAATCAAACTTTAAATCCTTTGCTGTTGGGGAGTTAGTTCATGTTCAGTTATGTGGAAGCTGAAATGTGTACAAGGAATTGAAATGCATACTTCATAAAGTAAACTTCCAGGCCTTACTCTCATCAAAGTTACCTTATAAGCCTGAAGGAAATGAAAATTAATTATGTGGAACAGTCTTCCTGTTTAACTAGCAACATTGGGGAAAACAACTTGACTGTGGAGGAATTTCAGAAGTAGATGAGAGAGCAAGTTGAAAACAACTCTAACTGCATTGTCCCCCCTTCATGTCACTACACCAAAATATCTGTTGGTGTAGTTCTGTAGCCTGAACAATACTGGGTTATGCTTTCAAAAAGCAAAGTACAGAAAGAATTAATCTTGTGTTAAGACTGGCTGTTTCTTTTTATTAACAGATCAGATCCAAGCAGTGAAGACATGAGAGAGAAATAAAAGATGTATGGCGTTCTTTTACAAACTTTGTCAGTAGGTGTACAAGTTCCTTGGAAAGGAAGAAGGATTTAAAGAAAATGAACAGTTCAGCTAAAATATACTGTGTTGACTTGTTTCCTTTTAGTATCTCTTCCAGGAAATCTGAATGTAGACAACATAGCACCTCAGGTATGCACATTGATGAATTAAATTGAATCTTGTGACTGGAGAGCATATTAAAAAAAAAATTGTGTTAACAATAAACATCTGCATTCATTTGAGTTTTAGGTGATAATTAGCCATCAGGAAATACCCCTCTGTTTTTTGGAGGGGACAACTTTTGACCAAATGGGAATATTTATTTTCCTGAGAAAGCATAATCGGCACTTCCTGAAATACAGTTGCATGAGATGCCTACTGATTTTAGATGCCCATTTTCAGGTATCTCTGTAAGTTTTTTATTGTAAATTTGATGTTGGTTTTTAGTGACCATCTACAATAGACTTCTAGAGGAATATTTTTATTTAAGATGCAAGGATTCAAATATTCAGTGTATTTGTTGTAGATGATTGCAGATGTTTTTAAGGAACTGCTTTTAATGAAATGTTATGAGTTGTTTTTGTGATATGCCATGGTTATATTTACATTCCCACCAATAAAACTTCAAATACACAGCATGCCATGGTTTGGTTTTTTAACTTAAATATGTTCATTGATGGTCTTTGCATCTTAGAGACTTCTGTTCTTCTGTTACTTTCATTTGGAATTTGTCTATTTTCCAATTGAAATAGCATTGTATACTGCAATAAAATGGAATCTCTTTTGCCAAGCTTTTTTTTTAATTGCGTATATTTGTTATACTTTCTAATAAACAAGACTGCACTTCCAGATATTTAAGCAGCATATAGCTGAAAGTTTTATTTTGAAAACACAGCTAAGTGACAGTTCACTAGCTTATTAAGATCACAATATGAAATGTGCCTTGAACTTCTGTTGTGTATAAAAACTGCTTTACTTTTAAGAATAATTTTTAATAAATGTTCTGACTTCAAAGATGTAACTTAGGTAACAAATTAAGCCAATGCTAAGAACTTTATTTTTGTCATGCCTCCTTTTCTCCTTTATTCTCCTTTGTCCAAGAAACAACCAGACAGGTACTGGGAATGCTGAAGACTCTATTTAACTGAGTGATCAGCTGATTATTCCTGTGGGAGATGTAATATGTAGGTCTTGCTAAACCTTCTCCTCCCCCACCCCGTTAGCATATAAAACACACAAATGTTCTGTAAGCTGCCTTCAAGGGCTCACTGAATAGAGGAATACTTGGAGCAAAGGGGCCTGCCTGAAATGGTAGGACAGTTTCATGTACTTCCAGTTATTATTAAACAGTTAAAATTAACTCCCCTGCTTTGCTAGAGGGAACTAAGTCTTAATATAAAACATGTTTCTTACAGAATGCTATAATTCTGACAGCTCAGTTTAGCATGAAATTATTTCTCTTTCATGTCTCTTTCTGTTACACCTTTGGCCTTCTATCAACTCTGAATCTAAATATTGATACAAAGTCAAATACAAAGGATGAAAAATCATGTATAATTCAGAGATGCTTTTCTAACTCTGAACTGTGGGGCAGATAATTTTCTGGTTAACTTCGCATTGGGTAATACAGTAACAAAAGTAATACTTGTTGGAAACATCTTTTGCTGAGTGTAAGCATTTTGTGATTATTTTGGTTAACTTATATGGCTTATTTAAATGAAATATTTAAGTTTCTTTTTTTGTCTACCAAAGAAAGTTTAAATTCTTACATAACATCTGAGTTTCTGACTTTCTTGAATAATCTGGACCTTGATGGCTTTCAGATTATTTTTTTTTTTTTATGTTGGACTACACAAAGTACTACGTTAATCTTATGGATTGTCTTTACTGTCACGAGAAGCTGTTTGAACCTACTGCTTTGTTATTCCACTCACAGATCTGAGGAAAGTACCATATTGTCTTTTACTTTTTGCTTTCTGATGTGGTTAGTAAGCTCTTTCTGAAAACAACAGTTAGTTATTTGTGTGATTATTGTTCCCCTTCTTGGGTTTTTTTGTTTTTATTTTCAGCAGCTCTTTCTGTTCCTCTCCTTCTAGGACACTGAGCTGGATGGAGACCTGTTGGAAGGAGTGGGAATGGGAACAGTCCCATTAGGGAAATGCTTGAATTTTTTTTCTTCCCTATTACTGTTTCATCCTTTACTTATTTCTCACATCTAAAACATTTGTGATTGTTCTGTGAACATAAAACTACCAGAGGGATGTCTGCGTGTTCACCTCTCCTCCCCCCATGGTGGACAGGCATAGGTCCCTAACATACACAGTTGCTACAGCCTTGAGTTGCTCTAACAACATTGAATTTGGAACAAGGATTGTATATTGCACAAAAGCCTCATGCATCTGTGCAAAATAGGTTCTTTGGAGTTGTTTTCTGAGGGCCCAGGGGCTGTCACTCTTCAATGCTGTTCTCTCACATTTAGGATGATAAAATTAGAGTAATGAGTTCTGCCTGGATGCTCCAAGACAGTTTGCAGGTGTGAGTTCATTGCTCATTGAGAACAAAGCAGATGAGCTCCTTTGGAGGTTTAAATGAGACTTGCAGAATATTCCCTTTTTTCCACTCCATGTTGCTATAGGTATATGCATTAAGTGGGAACTTGAAAGGCAATAGAGTGACTGAAAGAGACTGAGAGTTTGATTTTTACATCTCACGGAATGTTGTGCTGTTGCTTCTGTGCACTAAACACACTGCCTTCCTACATATTTATGAGCTTCCTTAAAATATGCCTGGTAATGCTTAAGACTAGCATTTTCAGCTGAAAGATGCTGCAGTCATTCTCGCATACAAAATGTTGCCATCTACATCTCCTCTGCCAAGTTTGGGCTATCAGGTCAACGTGTGAATCCTAATTTTTTCTAGCCTTGTCCCAAGTAGCAGCGAGGCCTGAGTCCATGGGAACTTTCTGTTTAACCTGTGGCTACTTGCGGGTATGCTGTGAGTCTGCATGGTCTGAAGACTCCTGGATAATTTTAGGTTAAGCAAGTGCTGTTCTAAGCGTCTGGATGTAAGTGTAATGGATCCTTCTTTTAATTTCAGCCCTTGAACTATAACATGCTTGGGTTTTATTTACTAATAAGAAAGATATGCTGCTGAGAAAGGCTAGACATACAAGCTCAGCTGCGCTGCTTAGTTGTCTACAGGAAGGCATTCTGATGTGGTAATATGTGGAATGGTAATGTCGCATTTCACTGCTTCCTTAAAACAGCTCTGCAACCCTCTGTCTCAGAAAGCAGCTCACCCTTTAGAAGCTCTAACTAGGAAATAACACTTTATTAGTAATAAGTAAAATTAACGTTGATTAAAAATACTTGTCCTTAAAAGAAAACATTTCTTATGCTAAGAAATACAGTTTAATCTTAGAAGTTTTTTTGTTTTGGGTTTTTTTTTTACATTTTACTTGTTTGGGAAATCTCTCTCCTTATGAGTGACTTTTTGTCATCTGTTTCTTTAATTCTTTCTGGCATGCCTTATTTTTGTTTCATAGAAATCCTTATGAATCTTGCTGCTAAACTTTCTGGTCTGCTCCTTTTAACTGTTGGTGAGTACCCTGCTAGTGAAACTTTGCAGCTCCCAAGAACAGCTGTTTTTTCTTTTGAGAAACAAATAGATAATTGAGAGAAGGTCACAGAAGACTGGAATAAAAAAGCAAATAAAGGGGACTGCTGAGAAAAGTTTCAACTCTCCTCTTTCAGAATGGTCAGGAAAGCTTGCTTTGAAAGGTTAACTTGATATGCCCTGATCCTTTTTATTTATTGTTATTGCATAGTGCATACTTGACTGCTTAAATCGTAAAATGCACTGTTACTATGCAAAAGTACTATTATGTGTACTAGCTAATCAGAATTCAGGACTTATAATGCTGTCCTATAGCAAATGCCAAGTGTTTTTAGTAATATTCTGTAACCATACTTTAGCTCTGAGGCTGTGCAGCTCCTGACAGTTATTTCATGAAAGCCTCTGTGTTGGTGGGAACCAGTAGTTTATAATTAATTTACCTGTGTTCAGTCTTTTGGATTTCTACTCAATTGGCTGAATATTTCTAGCCATATGAAGTTTCTCTTCTCAGAAGTACAGTGCATATGTTATAACATACTGTTTTCTTGCAGTGGATGTCAGGATCTCACCATGTGAATCAGCTGTGTTTACATTTTCCACTTTTCTAATGTTGGCATGAAACTCACTGCCACTACCCTTTTTCAAAATCAATCTATAAAATGAAAGCCAGGCTGTTAATGTCTCTTGTTTACCACTAAATGATCTTAAGTTTTACTAATTGTTTATCAGAAGATGAACTTAATTGTATTACAGTCATATTACTTGGGCCCCAACTCGCAAAGGAGTGTAAGTAATTTCTCTGTGATTTAGGGAACAACTTTGAAGATGGGGTTTACTTGTTTAGTAAAAGTGTAACTTTAGAATCTTCATGTTAAGCAGTGTTTTTAAAAACAATTTCATTTATGGAGATCAGTAAGGAGATTGTAAGCCTAGCAATATAGTTATTTGACCAAATTTTGTTTGCTGAAGAGTTGCCTAACAGTTCTCAGTAAAGGGAAGAAAAGACAGTAAGGAAAGGATGGAAGAAATCAGGGAAATTGGGATATGTGGAAGAAGTTTGGGCTGAAGTAGAGTAATGCTAACGAATATTAAAGAAACCCAAGCTTCTTGAAGCTCAATGAAGTAACCGTGACAAATGGTTGAGGTAGATGCTTGGCAATACAGGTACTCTAGTAAGGAGAGCAGCCCCATCAAGCTGCTTTTGTAGAGCAAGAGAGCTGGTGCTGAGGACCTGGTTTCCCTAGTCTGTATTTCTGAGCTGCCTCGCTCCTTTCTGGCCGTCCAGCCTGAGCGCCTCTTAGTTGTTGGAGCATGTTGGGCGCGCTCTGAGCTTTCCAGTGTGGTTTCATCCAAAAAGAATTGTGTACCCCAGCCTACTTTGAGGTGTAAACAAAAGCACTGTTAGTGAGGATGATCTTTAAAGTACCCTTGTGACCTGAACTAGGGCGCTAGCATAGGTGTGCCTGTATAAACTGTATAAAGAGGGAAACAATCACAAAGTTTTAAAACCACAGAGTTGAAACCATGTAAAAGAATAGCAGAACTTAGCAAGAGGTATCCAGACGATGAGATTCCCCAGGATTATACCCATGAAATATCTGGTAAAAATACACATTTGTAGTATGGTCCAGTTGGAACTGGGAAAGTTTATTCCAGTAATAAAGGATATACCCATTAGATAGGAATTAAATGGTAACATTTCTGGCTGTCAGGCACCATTGCTGTTCCTGGCATCGGCTGTATTTATGATTACACAGGTTTAAAGGCGCTACTAGGGGAAAAAAAAATGCAATGCTTTTTTTGACTTAAAATCTCACTCTGCAAGCAAATATCTGTTTTAATCTTATCCACCAACACTTATTAGCATAAACTGAACAGGGAAGAAAGGTGTCTAAAAATTGATGTAATGGATCAATTAAAAATGGATTAAAATAAAAATGGATTCAATAGACCAGAAAGTGTATGTTGCTTTCAATGATAACAATTTTCCGAGAATTTTTTCATCATTTATTATATCATCTATGGATTACATGGAAACAAGTTGGTCCCAATTTAACATCTTTGGCTGTTACATGATTTTGTTGGCCAGTAGTGAGGAGCTTTAGAGGAGTGAGGATGAATGAAGTGTTTCTTCTCAAGGGTAGAATGTTTCTGCTGGGAAAGGTGATGCTTTTCTCTGGTAATACTTTCTCCCCTATCTTCCTCCCCATTCCTGCCCCTTCTTGTTAGGGGCTCTTTTACATGCTTTAGGGAGTTCTCAAAGGAAAGGTGTTACTCTGTTTTGAGGTGCCTAGAACCCATGGATTGTCTGGTTTTTAAGTCTTCTGCTGAGGTTTAAATTAAGAGCAAGTTAATGCTTTAAAAAAATGTTGGCAGCAGTTTCAAAGCAGGCTGAATTGATCTATAAGCTAATCCCATATCTAGTGGTTAGAAAGTATTCCTGTGTATTGCAATTAAGGTTTGAGCCTTGCTATTCCTTTAATTGGTACAACTGAAAAATAAAACCAATAATTTTTATCTTAGAAAACAATTGCAGAATAGCCACTTCAGTGCTGACGTAGCAGTATTAGCATATGTACAGACTTTTCATGTTGTATCATTACAGTTTCTGGAAACTAAAAGACATATCAAAGATCAGCTAGTTTAGGTTGTAGGACTACTTTTGGGTACCAAATTTCCTTTCTACCCATTTCATAATATTGTAGTACTACTTAGTTTTCTGTCTACTCTGGTATGTCATGCAATGGTTCAAAAAAGGATAATAAACCCACTGTTGTGGGTAATAAGTGCCATGCTTTCCTTGAGATGTCTGTTCTGTCATCATGTCAGGCAGTGTATTTTTATTATTAAGTCCTTGATTTATGCAGGATACAAAATGTGTGCTTTCTTCAAAGCTGTTGGAATGCCAGAGTTGTTACATGAGTGACAGTTGATCTGATGCTGGCATCATACTAAATAGGAGGACTTCAATCAGTTCCTAATATAAATAAAAGTTTATGGCTTTATTCAGGGAATTGATTTAATGAAGAGATTATGTGAACCTTCCTTTTCAGCAACAGTTCAGCATACCCTGAAGAAAATTTGGAAAAACTGCTGTCCATCTAACATTTACTGTAGCTGATAAATATATCCTACAAAATGCTATCTTCCATTGCAGGGAAACCCTTTTAGTCTTACTACTGATATTTTATTGGACTAAAGCTATACATTACATACAGAAAATACGTCTAAAGAACACCACCAGATAAAAAGCCTGAGATTCAGGCTTATATCCCCATTAACACCATCATAAGGAAATTTATGGCTTACTTCACTCAAAAAGCTTTTCTTCTCTGAATGACTGCTGGAGTAAAGAAACAGATGGATTATTCAGAATTTTTGTTTATTCAGATTATTCAGAATTATTGTGTATTAAGAGAAATCATCTTTCACCTACTAAAGGTTCTGTTGTATTG
>NW_010204750.1:0-5881 GCF_000695765.1 Mesitornis unicolor | reverse complement strand
AAAAAAAGGGGGGGGGGGGGGAAGGGAAGGGTCAGTTATGCTGTTACTTATCCAGCTAACTAGGCACAGTCTGATCAACAGTCACTTGCATTCTTTTGAACTTGAGCTTTACTATTTCTTACCCTTTTTTCTGTATGCAATACATTCTGTTTACTGTTATGTGAAACTTGTATGCCAAGAATTAGACTCTGTTTTTCTGTTTGTTCTGTAATAAGATTGAAGTATTTTCTGCCTGATTGGAATAACTTACGGATATAATTTGTATACATAAGAAAAGGTCTCTTTTTATTTTTTTTAAATTTCTTTCTGGAAGCTTAAATGAAGTGGAGAGGAAGATAAGTTGTTCCACAAAACCAGATGGGATTCTGCAACATTTGCAGCCAAAAGCTTTTATGATCCTCTTTGGCTCAAATCCATAAGAATTCTGCTTGTTAGAGACTGCTGTACTTAGTAATTTTTACATACAGAATATTTTGCAGTGTATTTTCTGGACAATAAAGATGATTTTTCCTTTTAGAATACACAAATATGTATGCTCGCTATGAATTGTAGTAAGGGTTTACTTTTTTATATATATATATATATTCTTATTTTCAAACATTATTCAAAATGTTTTATAAAGGGCTCAGATCATTGGATTAAAAAGTATTCTGTGTTGTGAAATCCAGCAGGATAGACACAGGGATGGAGTTGGTCACTGATGTTTTGCAGTCAGTGGTTCTAGGAAGCCCAGGGGTCTAGAGCCTAGTTTTAAGAAATCTTTGAAAGCTAACTAGAAAAGGCAAGTCTGCTGTCCAGAGTTTTTTACTCTACATGGGCTTGTACCACATTTCAAAACTACTTAGTAATCTGCAAATGGAAAAAAATGTACTTTTACATATATGCATAGAAATAAGGTAAGCCTTTAGAATATTTGATATTTGAAAGTGTAGATTTGTACAAGAAAGTGTATATTAATTTTTTAATTATATTCAAAAGACATTCTAGATGGAAAAGTCTTAAATCAATTACAATGTACAAGTTGCTGGTTACATATCTTATGGATTTCCTTTATTTGCATGAAAAGCACCTCTTTTTGAAAGCTCTTGCATTCTTATAGACACAAAACTATTTGTGCTGCTTTTTACCATGCATTCATTATGTGTTAGAAGTTGAATGAAATTAGCTTACTGAAGCACTTCGGTTAACCATCATTTTTCTAGTAAGGGTGGTGGTAAATAGACAGATGGGCTTATCAAGGAGGCATAACCTGGAATAGGATGGTTTTACAGAGACCCCATTATATGAAATGTGGATTGTCTTGAGCCCTTGTTAGGGGAGGGTGTTTTGCAGTGATTACCATTGGTAGGAGCACAAGTGAGCTTCGTCTTTGTATTCACGCAAGTGTAATTGATACGAGGTGCTATCAAAAATGCCTTGAAACCCTTCTGGACAAGTTGTGCTGATCAGCTGAAAGTCATCAGTACTGTTGTAATTAACAGAAAAGGACTTTGGTATTCACCTGGAGTAGTGAGGTGCATACATACCACTGCTGTGTGAGGCTTCTGAATGCTTTTTGCTCCATGGCCAGGTGCAGTGAAAGTCTGTTTTAAAAGAGGTTCTGTAGGTGTGCCACTCATTGTTTTAATTTTATTTTTATTCATTATTTATTTTATTTTTCTTTACAATTAGTTTTCCATTTTAGCACTTCTGCTACTAGGTAAATGTAAATGTCACAAATTACAGTGTGGAAAACAAATAGAAGAGGCCTTCCAAAAAGTTGACTTAAAGATTTTAATTACTATACTGAACTTTGGCCATAGGTGGCACAGTGTAAAAATCTTAACAAAAATAATGAAGAACACCGTCATAGCTCTCAGTAACTGCAGTGAGCACCATGAGTCATTTCCAGCTGTCTTCCCCAGACACGAAGGCATTTCAACAACAGCAGCTGACCATGTGGCTCTCTTTTAAACCATTTTCAGTAAATTGGAGGAACTCTGCCTTCAGAGTTAAAGGATGAGGATTGCTGGAAACTGCTCAGTGCATGCTTTACAGCAGAAGGTCATAGACAGAAGAGATATCCTCGAAATCCTTGCTAACATGTTTCATCTGTGTAATAACACAGCCAAGACCCAAATCTTCAATTCTGTTTGCCTTCATTTTAGAATAAGCATAGATTAGAGATTTTTAAGTCATCAGTATTTGTTTCAACATCTGGACAACAAACATTGTCAGAAGTGGGTAGGAAATACTACATTTGATGACTCCATTACGTGTCTTTATTAATTCATCATTTCATGCCACCTATTAGAAACCTTGCTATATTATACACTAGAAAGGAAAAAGATAGGTAAGGGACCATCCATTATTAAAATACTATTGCTATTTGTGCCACATCTCCCTGTAGACATGTTCAGTAAAAGACTGGAAAATGGGATTGCCTTTTAACAAGAAAAAGTAGACAAGGCAGACAAAATGTTTTTATACATAAATGCTTTAGATATGTATGAAACAGAAAACTGAAGTATGCTTTTGTTTAGCAGGGTTGTACCTCAAAATATAAGACCATCAAACTGTTTCAAAATGGGTTTTTTTAATAGTGTTAAAATGTGCATGCAGGGAAAATGTTTAGTTTAATGGTTTTAAAAGTACATTTCTACCCTAGTTATGACTTTAATGCAGCAGAAAAGTTCTAAAACTGGGTGTGAAAAAAGGGCTCTTCATAAACCAGTTCAATGGAAACTTGCTTTCCTTTTTTGGTGTCCAAACAAAACAAAAGATTTGACTCAAGATGTTAAAAACCCATAAAAGGGAGGGAATTCAGAAAGCACAATTAAAATTTCACCATCTGCTCACCCTAAAGCAGTAAGGAGAAGGGGGAGGTTTCCCTTGTGCACAACCATTATAATCTGAATTGCAGTAGAAAATTGGTGGATGTGGAATAGGCACAGCACCCTCCCCTCTCTTATTTGAGATACTGATTCAAGCGGAACTCTGGGCGGGATGAACTAAGGGAAAAAAACCATACTGAGAGCCTGGAGTTGACATTTTCCTTTTCTGTGCCATTGTTTCCTTCTGCAACTGTGTTTTAATGGTTTCTCACTGCCCTAGGCAATGCAGTGTTACTTTGTATGGGCCACATGTGAGTGCTCTTAATCTGAGGCGGGAAGGAACCTGTTTCCCCCATCTGTTTTGGCTTGCATGTGTTGGTGCTGCTGTTAATGCTGACAGCTGTGTTCATATGTGAGGCCACCTGCCACATGGTAGATACTCCATCTTTGGGTAAAAGTCTAACTTTTCTCTCTTTGTGGAAGGTGTAGGTGGTTAAAACTGGATTCCTGTTGGCAAGTCTGCTGGCAGTTGCCATTTCTTAACTCATGTGGTACTCAGTTACTCCAGGGTATGCAAAGAGAAAAGGATTATGCAACCTGGGCCTTGTTCATCTTTAATATTAATGTAGTTGTACTACTATGATTAGAATTTACTTATGTGCCTCTGGTATAACTGCTATTTGGTACCTTTCTGTATTTTCTACTTTTAGACACAGTGAAAAAAGTAGAAACAGGTTTGAGCACAAAATGTTACTGTTTGGGATTAGCATCTCTGATTAGGTTGGCTCTTTGTTCCTGGACAAGCACAGCTCTGGTAATGCTTCATGCTGCACTGTGCTGCCCTTCTGGGTGCCTGGATGCAGATTTTGGATTTGGATTTTGGATGCAGCTAGGTGTTTTGACTGTCTCTGTGTGCAAACCACTTACCATATTATATTTAACTACATCCTGAGGTGGTTATGAGAATTACTTAATGCTTAAATCCTTTGAAGATACCGGATACTTTATAAATGCTAATTATTATATTCAGGTTTGCTACAGCTTCGGGATTAGAGCTTACTTAAGCAATAGGTAGGGAAGCTGTGAGATGTACATGGCAAAGAAGAATTAAAAGTAATAAACAGTCACCGAGAGCCTAAGCCTCCCTGCAGCCTGTTTGTGCAGTCCCATTTAATTACTATTAATAAATTGCCACTCTTCTAATTTGGTTTTGGAGCCTTACTTTTATTTTGAATGTCAGAGAGAGTGTCTCCTCTGTAATGTTCCGTAGGGGCTGCTGTTACATTTTGCAATTTTAACTCTGACTGCCTTTTCCCCGAGAATGGGCAGCTACGTATAGGTACTCTCAAAATGGGGTTTCTTTTTTCTCTGTACTGTTCTGGAATGAAACATTTCATATTTTTGTGTTAGGTTGGGGGCATCTGTATCACTGAGAGAATTGTCTGCTTCTTGTCTGGACACTGAAAACTAGGCAGGACCTTGTGTAGTAAGTGCTGGTCCTCTGAGTAAGGTAATTATACCATGTGAAAGTTACTTTCTGTAACCTGTGACACAATGAGCTAGTCCTAATTCAGACTTAACCAGTAAAGATTTAAGTACATGTCCAACATCCACCTGTGTCTGTTTTGAAAATCCACATGAAAGCTATATGAGACCTGGACCATATAAGTGGGAGTTGTCTGAGCACCTTTGAAAGATTTTGCTTATAGCTGAGAAGGATCTTACAAAAAAAAAAAACCACAAAAAAACCACCATACAAAAACCCCAAAAAGCCATGAGCACTGGCACAGGTTGCCCAGAGAGACTGTGATCCTTGGAGAGATTTTAAAAGATGTGGCCCTGAGCAGCCTGCTCCAAGAGGTCCTGCTCCAGCAGGGGATTTGGAGCAGGTGACCTTCCAAGGTCCCTTACAGCCTCAGCCACACTGTGGTTCTGCAAGACAGCACAACACAAAAAGGAGCTGGTAAAAAGTTCTGAGGTGCAGGCAGTCACAAAGAACAGCAGAGATGCTCATCAAGATAAGAAAGAAGAAAGGGAGTTTCTGTATTTAAAAGCCTAACATCAAGGTTGCTCTATTTTACCAGTAATTCACACTCAGTGAATCATTAAGGTTTTGTGCATCACTTATATCTATAAAACAAGGACAATATTTGTCACTAGGTCCTTGCAATGTCAAGGTCGTCTCTGTTGGTGGAAATAGTTTGATGTTAATCTCAAGGGAGGCCGCAGTCCTCAGGGTGGAGAAAAATGAAGGTTTCGGTATTAAAACAAAACAAAAATGCCAAATAAGCAAAACAAAATAAAACTAAACTCTTTCTAGAAAAAAAAAAGGTCTTTTCAAAAGGCAGGAGAACGCCCTTCCTCCAAGTCATTTGTCACCAGCAATGATGGCTTGAACTCATCCCAAAGTGACAGAGGGAGGTGAGCAGTGAAACAGCCACACCACTGCTGCTGTGTATCTGTATTTCATGCCAATGTTTTACTGTGCCACGGCATGTGGCAGCCAGACTGGGCCTGGCCCAGGACAGCGTGAAACTAGCTACCGACTAGCTTGGCAAACACGTGTAGTCTCTCAAAGTTGGCACAAGTTAAAAGACATAGGGTGTTTGCAGTCAGTCTGTAGGAGTGTAAATTCTCAAGGCTGCCTGTCCTTTTTCTTAAAAGTTAATTTTAACTTCTGATCTTTTCTCTTTGTTCACGCTAATTATGCCCTATTAACTTAAAACAAACAAACAAACTGAAAACTCACAACAAGCGCCCCCCTCTTCTCCGGAGGCGGCGGCAGCTGCGTGCGGTGGCACTTCCTTCCCCGCTGCCGTTGCTTTCCTTCCGTGTTCTCTGCCGGGCAGCGCCTGCATCCCCGTCCGGGTCCATGGCGCGTCTACCGAAAGGACGGGCTCTGCCGGGGCAGAGGCAGCGGTAAAGCGCCTTCTCCCGCCCCAGCCTCCCTCCGGTGCCACCGCTTCTGCAACTGCCCCACACCGGAGCCGGCCTCCCGCTTTCTCAGGCTCAGCTTTCGTCCTTCGCGCTCTCCGCACACGGACCCTCCTTCCCGTCAGCCGCCAACC
>NW_010204749.1:6701-8009 GCF_000695765.1 Mesitornis unicolor | reverse complement strand
CTAACGTTCTGTGATTCTGTGATTTCAGCAATTTAAACTGTTTCACGATAAACCAGGAAGCACAAATACCTGAGCCTCTGCTCAAGACAGAAGAAAAATAAGCATAGTTGCCTTCCACTCAAACACAATCCTATCCTGACATACAACCAAACTAAAATTGGATACTTTGGGATACTAGCACAGCTTTTTTGCAGTAAGTTTTATTTTTCACACAATTTCAGACTGGTAGCCCTCAATGCTTCTCAGTTGAGAAAAGTACAGCCAACCCTAACACTGGACTTGTTTTAATATAGGGCGAGAGAGGAAGAGGCAATGCTACAGATGTCTATTAAATGAGAGTCAATGTATTTAACGTATATGAAGTTAAAAATGGGATAAATTAATCTTTTTTACTTCCAATAAAGTTCTATGGAATACGGTCATCCTTTTTTAAGCTATCCTCCATGCATTCAACAATGGATGGGAAAATGATGCTGTCAAATGCAGCACAGGTAATCTTAATGTCTAACTAAATGGTTCTGAATTAATTGTGCATATATTGTGTAGGACAGTAAGAAACATGAGGTTCTACAGTTCTGTACAATGACCAACCAGCCACATAGCTTCTACATACCTAGATTCTTTGACAGGAAAAATGTTCTGCAAGTATCTGCACTTAAAGGTGAATAAAAGTCTGCATTCTTCAAGGCAGAATTTTTTCAACCCAGGAAAATGAGACACATCCAATGTAATAAATAGCAAGTACAAGTGTGACTTCATTCTCTGCAGCAATCCCAAAAGACAGTAACAGCAGCTCATTTGCTAAGGAACACATATTAAGCTGTTCTTTCCAATGGCTCCCCCAATTAGTACATAGTTCAGCTCAAGGTCTCTGTCCTCATTTCCATGGCCAACAATGTGACTGGATCCAGTTATCACTAGATGAGCTTTCCTTCCCTTCAGTTATGCTGTTCTGAAACGGGTATATTCCAAATGAAGAAGAAAGCCTGTCAATAAAGGAGCATTTCCCAAAGGGTGATGTGTACAGGACGTATACATCTAATATTTTAAAATACCAAGGAATTAGAAGTATCTTTTATGAAGAAATTTTTTGCAGGACAGAATGAAAGTGTACAACTCTAGCATTGTTTAAGAGTTTCTTCAATCTCTACTGTATAAATACAGCAAACCAAATATAACTCCCTTTAAGTACTGTAATTTCAACTCTAGTATGTGACCCAGAAGATCCAAATACATAACAAAGGAAACAGTACATTGGGGAAATTTATCAACCATCCAGGTACACCACACCTGAGCTGCCATTTCAAT
>NW_010204749.1:0-6672 GCF_000695765.1 Mesitornis unicolor | reverse complement strand
CTAAAAAGCAAAATTCAAACCATTACAGTATTATGTAGATACAATTACACAACAAATAATACCGGTATGCGTATCTTGGACACTAGGTAACAGAGGCATAATATCCATGTTATAAGACAGACTACAAAGGCTACCTGCTGATAGATGAGTTCAACAAGTTCTTGTAAAGCTTCATCTGCAGTGACCCAGCCATTCAGTGCTTCAGCAAACTGCTCTATTTCAGTTTCAAAACAACCTGGTTGCTCGGTGAGGTGGTTTAGGAAGTCTTGTACATATTCTGTCAAAGTCAGATAGCCATCATATCTATCTTCAAAGGAAGAATCCTAAAGCAGTGAAAGAATATAACAACTATTTAAAAGGAACCTAAAATAACGTTGTTATACTTACTATCTCCAGAAGTGACCACCTAGCTCTTAGTCCCGAGTCTCTACATACTTGACAGTGACCTTACACAGTTCACTTCACATTTTTAGAAAGCATAGACCTCAATTCATCAGGAAGTTCCAGTAATCCTATCACCTTAAGAACTAGGTAACATGTTTTTACAGAGATCAGGGTCTCCCAGCAAAACACATCAAAAGACAGATTAAAAAGAAATCAAACTGATTGCCAAGTTGTATTCAAGATTAACTAGCAAAGTATTTCTGTTAAGAATAAAACTACTAAACTGAGGCTCAATACCCATTCCTGATGCAGAAGCAAACTGTACTGCATATATATGAACAGCAGAAGGAAAAATAATTGAGAATCAGAAAGAAAATATTTTGGGCTTTCATAATGTATAGTGCTCCAAAACATACAGAAGGGACAGAAATTACAGAAATACAATAAATACAGTGTAGCATTCCCATGTAGAAAATCTAACTAGGAAAGTTGATCTTTTAAAGTCTGCAAATTTGCATCTCTCGGCAATGGATAAAAGATTACAAGGCATGAAATGAAACTATTTAATCAGTGTCGTATTAATTTGCAGCTACTGATGTTAAAAGCCAGACAGTAAACACACCTGCTCCCTAAAGAAAGGATGAGCTAGCACATCTTTATTGATGTTTATGCTCCCACTGGTGGAACAGAAGATTGCTAATTTTGTCCATTCAGAAATGAATGTATGTAACACTATCTAAAGTCAGGACTGTTCTGGATGATTATAATGCTAGCATATGAGAGAAACAGTAAAGTAAGCAGCATACTTTGTAATGTCACTAGTAATAACGCAGTATAAATAATTCACTTTGTCACACTACACAGAAGATTGTGAAAAGCACCTCATATGAGATTTCAGAAGTGCAAGCAGGAGCCTGAAGAGGGACTGCTAAAGACATGACTTATAATTAGCAATTCAAGACATAAGGGTAACATATAGAATATTGGAACTCTCAACCAATTTACTGCTTAACAAGAAAAAGGTTTAAAATGTATCTGCTGCAATGAAAAAATGAGCTAAAACTGATAAAACACTTTTTCTTTGCTTAGTGAACACAGGAAGATTGGTAAGGTCTATAATTATATTCTCCATCTCCCCACCACCCCTCCTCTTGATGAGAGGATGTTTTTTACTTTGTTAAGTCTCTCCTCTACTGTAAGGGAACATAGATATGTGAAAGATTTTTATCTGGATATGAACTGTGAAGAAAGATAGATACACATTGCTGAAAATCAAGTATTGTCATTAATTTCATGACCTCAGAAGAATGTGTAAGGAAAAAAAGCAGATTTTCCAAAATTCTTTAAAGACTCATGTGATAAGGATATACAACTTGAGCTAATGGGCAACATAAAAGAAAAAGCAGAGAGATTACCTATAATGTTTAATTAAGTGGAGTATTTGCCCAGTGAATAATACTGAAGACAAAGTTACTTAATGTTGTCCATCACAACTACCTATGATATTCTACAATTCGAACAGTTAAGAGCTTAAACCAAAGAATAAAGGCTAACAAGTCTCTGTTTAACCTGCTAAATATTCTATTTCTCTAAAGGAAATAATTTTTTACTAGGCATCTTAAAATAGCCCAGTAAAAGTTCTGTACAATAAACTATTTTGTTCCACAGAACTATGACATCACTGTGCAACAACTGCATCTTAATCACATACAGCAGAAATAGCATCTGTCCAAAGGACTTGTCTGAGAACTCGTCAGGTTGCAGGGGATGTAATTGCTGTAGCCAGTAGAAGCAGCTGCTTTTTCTGACAGCCATCAGGTTGTTATGAGATCCTCATTCAGCAGAGAAAGCTATCTTTCTCTCATCCTCACCGGATAAGAATTCAATCTTGCAGGTGAATGTCCTTTTTTTTGGAAGGGGCTCCAATACCTTTTGATATATTGGTGTCCCTCTAGTCATATACCTCTTCCAATTTTGTAATTAAGACGCTACACACAGAGGCTCTGTACTGCATTCAACTACCTGTACTAAATATGCAACTCCAAAGACAGTCTAGGTTTTAGTAACTATGCAAGGGAACAGAACAAACAGGAGAGAAATTAATAATTCAGACATTGTGATAAGGTTGTATATTGCTAAAACAGTAACACTTGATACTTTAAAAACTAATTAAATTTAGTCCAGGAACTTCTAGACATAAACCACTTGCATTTCTCATTGGCAGATTATAAGATTTAACAGAAAAGATAGAATGACATACTGTATCAACTAAGGGGCAACCAAGAAAATTCCTTGATTGTTTTTAAACAGCAGTTGGCTAACAGGAAGCTGCAAGTTTAAATATGCACTACACATTTATGAAAGTCAACCAGAAATTTTCCTTTAATTTCAATGTTTTCTCAGTCAAGCACTGTATAATCCTTTTCCTTTATGTCTGATAGCTATAGGATGGGATTCTGGATTATTCACAACAAAAGAGTCACCAAGTTAAAGATTATAGATTTGCCTTTTTCCTACTAAGCCTCAGTTCATGAGTTTAAAGATGTAACAATGAAAAGGCTAAAACTTATCTGATTTACATAAAGACAAAAACCAGAAAGTCTACAGATAATATCCATGAGCCAAATCTGCTCTTAGACTCCGTTTCTGTACATGTGCTAATTACCACTTTCCTATACCTGATAAGTACCCACAACATTTCCACTTAGGGACTTCGTCACTAACAATTTATAATTGTTTTGATTTCTCTTCAGACTTCTTAGGAACAAGTTTTTTTTCCCTTTCAGATTATATGCACTCAACAAGTTTACAATGAAGTTACTGCAAACTTATGTACAAAGACTGATGCATACACAAAATCACCTGTCCAGGCTGTGAGGTTAAGTGGCACTCTCATGCTTGGCTAAATGTGTAAAACTAACATAGAAAATGCTTAGTCGCCTTTTGGAAAGTAACTGGAGTTAAAAAAAGTAGAAGGAAGGATTCTACCTAAGATAATACAAAACTCATTCCTAAAACTATGAAGTGAGAAAATAATTATGTCATTCTGATGGAGTAACAGCCAAATTATTCTCATATACCCATGCCAGAGAACAAGTCTAAATCTAGTTACCAATTGTATTGGAGACATCCACAACTGCAGATGGGATGGACAGCTGTGTGCAGAGAATCCCATGGAGGTCTTTCTTTCCCAAAGTCTAGTGTGCTTTGTATGCTGTACCCCTTAAATGATATTCAAGGGTAAACCAATAGTTTTGAGTATTTGAACTAACTGGAGATTAACTAATTAATAATCAAATATTATAGGGATACACATAGTAATTACAATAATGTACAATCAAACAAGAAATCAACACTTTATTTCTAAAACAATAAATGCTTAATAGCAAAACTACTGTATATTTTATCAGAGAAATGCAAGTTTTCAGATCTAAAAATTACAGGGAACACTATAAATGAAAGCTAGAAAGTGTTAAGTCAGAAAACCAGAAGTTTTCCAAAACTGCTTTGATTCATATTTTAAAACTTATGGTCAAAATCTGTGTAATAGTACACTGTGCTAAATTTCTTGGTTTTATTGCAAGTGAGCCCTGTTCAGGATATTAATTCAGTTATTAAAGTAAAAAACCCTCAAACTTTGTAATAATGAAGGACGAAAGTCTCAAACACCACTCTTCTATGCCTAGTATGTTCTGAATAGATTCAAATCCCTGCTACATACTTCCAAATAAATGTTCTAGGTTTTGCTAGCATTTTGAGAGGTATTTTTATTAAAAGATGAGTCACTTATATTCATAGCATATTCCTACAACATAGCAACCAAGAACTCCCACATACTTGTGTGTTTTAGCAAAACAGCAGAAAAACAACATTGCTGGCCCCAGAACTTTGTAATTAGAAGTATGCATTATGTATATGATTTTAAATGGCACTGTTTTGGTCTTGAAACTGAAATCCTTTATTTACAGAAAACATGTAACATATACTGAGGCAAAGTAGTTATTTTTCCCCTAGATTATCCATTCAGTGAAGCTGAATGTTGGCTATGGGTTTGTATAATCCAGGACAGTAATTTCATTCAGTAAGCTGGCAAAGCTGGCAACTAAGATAACATCAATTTTACTGGCGAGGAAAAGACTTCAAAACACCAAACCACCATATTTAGCATTCAAATCAAGTATTTTTATGTATGTTATTAATAAGATATTTGTTTCAGTATGATTGGTTTTTATCTCTTGATTATGTTTGTAAAAGTAATAGTTCCCATTTGTTTATATACAGTACCAGAGTTTGGCTGCCTGCATAACAAAAGGATATTTCAAGAATTCACATATGTCTTCCCTGGAGTAGAATTACTGAAGCAGCAACACGGAAGACAAAGGAGTAGAAAATAAGTACCACCAACTTGTACGCTATGATGCATCTACAATATTGATCTGAGATCATCCTCAGTCTGGCTGCAAATATATTCCTTACTACGTATGCAGGGAGGTAACTGCTAGGAATGACCCTAACCATACTTTTTTTCACTTTGCTGATACAATACCACTGAAGGAATCAAAAGACACATGATGGCACACCAAGTTAGGCAGTCATGGCCAATCATACCTATGGCACAGTAAATTTAGGAAAGGTAAAGCCCCTGCTCAGAAAAGCTGCTCCCGCACTTGCTTCAAAAACCTGTGAAATTTGCATTAAAGTGCAGATAAAACCTTTACTTAAAATGCAGTGTAAATGTAACTACAACAGACATAGTCACCAAAAAGACAGCTTACTCTGATATTGGGTGTAATCAAAGCTGGGTGCAATCAATGAGGACTGTGGTTATCTGTAGCAAGCTTTAGCAAAATATCACATGCTAAAGGCTCTCACGTACACTATAATATTCACCCATTATCAACATTCTCTCTGTGATTCTGAAGGTTATCATCATGATTTTTGGAATCTCTTCAGCACTCAAGCACTCAAGTTATCCAATGTACAAGACTTCAGGAAAACATCGTTAATTTGAATATAAGTAAATTAGCATATGCTAAGAGAAGAAAAACACTCACTGTGAAGTTCTGATTGAAGTTTGGGTTGTATCCTGATGGATAAAACTCAGGCGCTTTAACAGATAACTTTGACGTTACCACAGCAGCCACAGCCACCTGAGGTTCAGCCATTTCTGGTCCCGAATTAGGAACTGACATGGTATCTTGCCTTTCAGATGGAATTCCCGTCTGTTGCAGGTGTTCTGAAAAATTTTTGTTAACAGCTTTTTTTTGGAAATTGCTAAATAGTACGTATTCACACAGTACACGTATTTTTCTGGACTTTAAATATACTTCTGCTATAAATACAACTTCCAGTTTACTTCAAATGTATTTTATTGTTTTTCTTAAATATGGATCAAGTTTTCATTTTTGCAAACTTTAGATGTCTTTCTACATGACAGAAAGTAAACACAATGTTCATGTGAAGGTGACCAAGAAATAAAAACAAAAAGAGGGGGATCAAAAAAGAGAAAGAAGAGAAGGAAGAAAAATCCAAACCAAAAAGAGCTCTCTCCTCTCCCATGAAAACATGTCTTCAAAAAGAGCTAACCTGTGAAACTAGTGTATCTGCTTATGGTACGCTTGCTCATGTGTTTTCCATAGATTTCAGATATAAATTTAAGACTTTGAAGTTTAACAAATGAAAGAAATCACTAATTTTTAACAACAATAACTTTTAACATAATCTTCAAATAGACTTAGCTATTACTGTTCTGGTACACCATATGCCAGAAAAATCCAATAAAAGTATTTTTAAAACCATATTTTCTATATTTTCCAAATGTATGTTCATAAATTAGCTCCTTAGTTTACAGAAACCAGAACCTGACACCACGTGAAAAAGCTAACCAACAGCTAACCAACAAACAATGCTCTATTTTTTAGGCTGAATTTAAAGAGTTCTTCAATAAGAAGGGTGAGACTATCTATGGTCAGATTAACAGACAGATAAAACACAAATGTGAGGGCAGAGAAAGCGGGGGATGGACAGAAGTGTTGTCTGCATGCTACAACACATCACACCTGTACCTGGGCACAGGCCCATAGCTCACAAACATGATCACTCCTCTGAGAAGAGGTGTAGCCGCCGGGCTTCCTACACGGCCCATCTCCGCACAGTGCCGAGAGGTGCCTGGCAGGTGCCCGGGGTGTGCTGAGTCCTGGCCCTCAGGTCGCGGTGGCCTCTCAAACCCTAGCTGCGGGGGTGGGAAAAAGGACGCGTCCTCGTGGCCAGGCCAGAAGGAGGTGGGGG
>NW_010204748.1:956-1361 GCF_000695765.1 Mesitornis unicolor | reverse complement strand
AAAGTAACATAAGGCTCTTGAGGACCCTGTCATACTGATATAAAAGACGATTCTCTCCTGCCTGCCTCTGGAATCCTTCACAATGCTTTAAGGGTTGTAATACTGGTCTAGGCAATTGCACCTGAGCTTGAGGAGTAGCAAATGCACCCTTCCCCATTAACTCATCCACACCCCAACCTGCCATATTTGCAATGTTATCCATTATCTGTTGATAATGTTGAAACATCTGTTGATGTTTCTCCGCACTGGGCTGAATATTTAAAGGAAGGATCACATCTACACACCATGCCACCCATGCCACCTGGAGTAAATGGACTGACCTGATAATTCAATGAGCTCAAAAAGGGAGCCCCAATTGGCCAGGCATATTGGAAGTGACCACAAACTGGCCAGAGGGGACAGATT
>NW_010204748.1:0-586 GCF_000695765.1 Mesitornis unicolor | reverse complement strand
CCCCTTAACCACCAGTCCAATCATTCTCCGCCTGCACATCATTATGCTCCGGAACAGCAGCAGCTTTTGTCTGTAGTAAATCTTTAGTCAGCTGCAATACTTTTAAGGCAAAATATATTATCTGCCAAATTAAAAACAATTCTTCTGGCACTGGAATCAGCAAATCTTCTTTTGCCTGCATTTCTTTTGCCACCCTAGACCACATAGAGCTATCACAAGTACAACTACTAGGAAACCATGAACAATGATTTCTAATCCAGGACAAAAGTTTAACTAAGCTAGTTTTTCAAACAGAAAACCCCCGTCCCTTCAAAATACATTGAAGCTGTTCTGTGTAGAGCTTATACTCCTGGGACACTGATTGCCCCATGTTACCACAGCCGCGCGCTTACCGTTTGACAGCAAGTACTGAAAGCTGTTGCGTGCAGTTTACCTTTCTCCTCAGTTCGGCTGCGGAGTCACCGCCGGAGTTGCTTAAAAATCAAGTTTGCCATCTTCCCAGCTTCGGCTGCAGAGTTGCCGCCGGAGCCGCTTAAAAATCCTGTTCGGGCTCCAGTTGCAGTGAGCTGAAAACAAGAAACCGACT
>NW_010204747.1:618-852 GCF_000695765.1 Mesitornis unicolor | reverse complement strand
TGAAGGCAGGGGTGGCAAAACGGAGAGGATATGGGTCTTGTTTGAGTATTTTAATCTATTTTTAAATGTCTTCTTTGGGGGCACCTCTTGCTGAGGGCGTGTGGTTATGGGATGGAAATGTCTGAACTCGTTCCCTTGCAGTCTCTTGCTCTATAGTGTGGTGTGCACTGGACATTGGGTTGGAGTAAAGCAAAGGCAAAAGGAAGAAGAAAGTGGGCTTGGAGGCTTAGTGGC
>NW_010204747.1:0-587 GCF_000695765.1 Mesitornis unicolor | reverse complement strand
GCAGGAAGAAGCAGTAAATTCCCTCATTATTGGGCAACGCTGATAAAAGGAGCACATTTGCTAGCTGAAATCTCAACAGCGGGGAAGGAAAAAACTTGTTTATTCGTGCCCTGACAGCTGGCAGATCTCATTGTTCAGAGAGCGTTCAGCTTTGAGTGTTGCTTGTTGTAAGCACAATATTTACTTAAATAACTTTGCCAGAAAGGATGCAGTTGCGGCCACAGCTATGGCTTTTGAGTGTATTTCTACCATTGTGTGAAGAGACTGTGTATGTCACGATAGCTATAAAAGGAAAGGACAAAAAAAACCAAAAAGGCAAAAACCCAAAACACGTCCTGTCATGATCTTACATGCAGCATTATTATTTTACCAAACCGCCAGGGTTGTTTTCTCACCAAAGGGTATATACTTAGTATGTCAGATGAGCCTTATTATAGCAGAGGGTGGATCTTCCACCCACAATAGATTTCCTCAAAATATTCCCCACAGTGTGAGGTTTTCCTGTCTCCAGCAGTGCTGTGTACATCCTTCACTGTTTTGATGGTGTATTATTCCTGGAATGTCAAATATACACACACACACACACA
>NW_010204746.1:390-2012 GCF_000695765.1 Mesitornis unicolor | reverse complement strand
CTCTCCCAGTTCCCCCCCCAACCCTCTCCCCCCACCCCCCCGAGAAGCTTTCCAAATTTTTCAGGGGAATTTACATGGCAGGATTTTAAAGCACATATAACACTAGCCTTAAAGCTGTAAGGTACTTACTCGAGCATTAGGGTAAGGCGTGGGGGGGGAAGTATCTTTCTGAAAATTACGTTTGCTACAAAAGAAATAAGCAAATAAGGGACCCTCTTAAGACCTGAGCTTTGGAGATATTATATATTTATAGAGACTATTCTCCAAAATAATCTAAAAAAGGGCAAAAAAAAGGACCATTTCAATCAGCTGCCACATTTCGCTCCATTACTTGCTTTTGCTTTTTTATTATTTTTCTAATTTTTTTTATATAATCTGAACTTCACTCTGATTTGGGCTCTGGGGTTTTTTTGGGGGTGAGAAGATACTGAGGGGTCCCATGGCAGGAAGCAGCCGAGGTCTCCAAGCCGGGGGGGGACACAGGGAGGAGGAGCCCCCCATTTCCCCGGCTGGGAGCTGCCCCCTCCTCGGAGGAACCAGAACCCCGGAGGCTGCTTGGGGGCTTCTCGTCCCTTTCCCCCCAATCAGCGCAGTTAAGCCCAGAAAATAAGGAGTTGGGAAGCGCAGGTGCAGCTCACGGAGGTAGGAGAGGTTGGGATGGGGATGCGGCTCTGTCGGCCTGCCCGGGGGTGGGAGGTTTGCTGCATTCCCCCCTCCAGCCTGCGGCATCTCCCCCTCCCCAAAAACCTTATCTGACGCGAGGATGGTGCCCGCTCCCCTGCGCGCTCTCACTTTGCCTGATCTTGCCACAAAAGAAATTAGATGTCAGCTAATGCCTGGTTATAAAGACATTTGTCACCCGGAGCTGGGGACAAGTGGAGAAGAGATGGGGAGGGCGAGAACCAGAAGCGGAGCTTTTTAAAAATTTAATTTAAAATTTTTGTAAGGCAGAATACGAAGATGCAAGTGATTATGACGATGATATTTTCGGGGGACGGTCTGGGACTGTCCCCTGAGTGGACTTGAGGGCTGCGGGATAGGAAAGGGAGAGTGGCATCTCCTCGGAGGGGGTGGCATCTCCTCGGAGAGGCTGGGAAGTGCATTTAAAAAAAAAAAGAAAAAAAAAGAAAAAAAAAGAAAAAGTAGGTGAGGAAAAGTAGAGGCAGCTTGAGGAAATTGAGAAGCTTATAGTCTTTGATCCTTGGATGCTTTTCCTTATCAGAAACATTTGTGGTGACACCGGTACAAAGGAAGTTCATCACATTACAGCCTGCTCGGGCTGCTCGCAGGAATCAGTGGCTATTAATTAACGGGCGCTCTGTCTTGTGGGACACGCCAGATCTGAGGCTGCACATTTCTTGCTTGGCTGGCTCCGGGTCCTGTGATGAATTGTTGGAAAGGGTCGCTGCTACGGGCTCTGCAGGGAGATCCAGGGAGGGTGGGGAGGCGGGGAAGACCCTCGGCTCATTCATGAAATATATCTATATCTATCAATCTATAGCCGGAGCTGGGGAGGGAAGGGGGTCTCTCATTCACGAAGCTTGAAGCTGGGGTATTTTACCCCATTCGTTTTGGGCGAGGCTGCGGGCCCGGCTGGGTTTGAGGCATGAGAAGAGGGGAAG
>NW_010204746.1:0-232 GCF_000695765.1 Mesitornis unicolor | reverse complement strand
CCTTCGCACCTCCACCTGTCAACTTCAAAATAGTTATTTTTGGGGAGAAAAAAAGCTGGCGGTCAAAGAGGGGGCTGCCTTTCCTAGGACTGCTTAGATCCCCACCGCCTTGCCCTGCCGGAGGTGGGCTGGGGGCGCAGAGGGATGCACCGCGGAGGGATGCTTCACGAAGGGATGCTCGCAGCCCCACAGAGAGATGCTTCGCAGCCCCGAGGGAGATTTCGGGGAAGCG
>NW_010204745.1:6458-16427 GCF_000695765.1 Mesitornis unicolor | reverse complement strand
GGTGGGTGAGAGCTGCTCCGCCCCGCCGCGGGGGGTGGTTTTGCTTCGAGACTCCCAGGTACGGGGTCGGTGCCGCTCTCCACCCCGCGACACGCGGCAAACTGCTGGGGCAGGGGTGCGCACCGAAAATCGTCACCCTGGAGCCCGCCTGCCCTCGCATGGGCTGGGCAGGAGCTGGCGGACTCGCTGGAACCTGGACAGGAATAAAAGTGGGCACCGGTAGCTCTGGGTCTCTGTGAATTTGCAAAAGTTCTCCCAAAAGAGTGAGAGTAGATTCACTCGAGTGTTTTCCCACGTGGGTTATATTTTCCCCTTTTCTGTTTTTCTTTTTTTTTTTTCTCTTTTTTTTTTAAATTAAAACCAGGGAATTCCAAGTAATGCAAATGTTTGGCTTTAAAGAAATACGAATGGCTGTAAGACTCGGGTTCGTGAGGTTTTTTCCGATTTTATCAGCTTCAGCAGAAGTGTGTTTCACCTCTGGCTACCAAAGGAATTCCTTCCCAGTTTCCAGTGGGATGTGAGCAGTGCTGACATTTCTACTTCTGTGACATTTCTCCCAACAATGTTATTTTCAATCACAACGTGTAACAGTTGTATTTTAGTCATTATTTTGCATAAAAAGAAAGCAGATTACCTTTTGCCATATTTAATTAGTTATGCATTAGATCCTGTCTCCTTTAGTGCTGTCTTCTTTATGTTACTGCCCTGCTGTTTCTAAGAGTATTTACTGGGATGCTCTAGTTACAAGAGGCTCTCTCTCAAACGTTCTCTCCTTCTGCTAGTGGATTTGTCTTTTGTCCCATATACTTTTGTTTAGGAGACTCCTTTTTAGAAATATTTCAAGATGACAGCTGTGTAAATCAATCTTTTTATGTATATGTAGTCCTTTAAAATACAGTATTTATGCAAACTCCTCAACAACCTTCAAAATGCAGTATAATTACGTGCAATTACCTTTAAATATTTGATTGCGCAGGACTGAAAGTTTACATTGATAGTGTTGTCATTTGTAAACTTCCTAGAGATGAAAAGCATTAGTTTTCCCTGAAGACCTAGCTCTTAAACCTACATAAACCATTAAAAATTACTGCCTTTAGACTGCCTTATGTTAAATCTCACGTGAAAAATTAACATTACTGGTATAAGGAAAGCATTGTACCGTTAAATCTTTATTGTATATCTTTAGGATATACAACCTACATACAATATAATGTGTACCTTTAGGATATAACAGCCTACAGGCAGACTACAGGTGTGCAATACAGTGCTAAGTATGTGTGATGCTGAAAAAGTTGTAAACTAAAAAGCTGAACGGCAGTAATAGGCTTTCTTCTGTGGGATTTTTTTTTTATTGTATTCTGGGTGAAGTATGGTGCTAAGCATATTGCAGCTCTTCTTAAGAACACAATTTACATGTGTGTTATAATTTCATCTACCTCTCAGCTGAGCTGCAATCAGGGTCTTAAATTACTTTCTGAAAACTCTTCCACCAGTAACTTGTATTTTAGCCCTTAGCATTTGCGCAGGTCACTATGCACTATGGCTCTTGGTCTCCAGGCAACAATGAGAAATACACGGGCAGTTCTTTTAGTAGTTAAGTGTAAGACCCTAGATTTACTTTGGTTTTTTTTTCAGCTGAACTATGTTTGAGGAGGAAAGCATTCATCCACAGTTTGCCATGTCAGTGCTACCACCAGTAAAAGCTTTAAACCTTCACGTTTGCATTTACGGGCATTTTCACTGCTGCATTACCCCTGTAGTCTCTGCACAGGTATCACTTTATGCTAGAAATACCTCCACTTAAATCAACATACCAGTAGGTACTGTCTCAGAATGTTTTTATTGAATGAAAAAAAAAATTACATTCACCACTGCTGTGCACAAAATCAGGCACAACGCTGAAAGAGGGTAGATTTACATTAGATATTAGAAAGAAACTCTTTACTGTGAGGGTGGTGAGGCACTGGCACAGGTTGCCCAGGGAAGTTATGGATGCCCCCTCTCTGGAAGTGTTCAAGGTCAGGTTGGAAAGGACTTTGGGCAACCTGGTCTGGTGGGAGGTGTCCCTGCCCATGGCAGAGGGATTGGACCAGATGGTCTTTAAGGTCCTTTCCATCCCAAACCATTCTGTGATTCTATACCTTGGACTATGTGGATGTGACTAAATCATGATGTAATTGTGGTCTCCTCAACTCAGTGCTTTGTCCAATATGGTGTTGCCAGGGAACTTGATATGCACAGTATATTTGTTTCCTACAGGCCAAGACTGTTGTCCTTATGCCCATCGATTGGTATCATGGTGTATGAATAGCTCAACTGATTTAAACACGAACATCTGAAGAGTATGACATCAAATAAGAGAAAAGGTATCAAGCTGAGCTTGTCTGTACACCACTGTAGAACAAGCTGCATCTTTGCAAGAGAGCTGTGTTCTCACAGTTCGATTCCTTACAGCAATGTAGCTAGCAGATTGCTGTGGTGTTTTCAGTCCATTAGGAACAACAGTAATTTCACCTGAAGGGGTAGCTCCATCACTGTAGTAATCCCATGGTTACAGCTGTACTCTAAACTTTTTCTGGCAGGCTTTCACCCACCTTCCCAAGCTGTTCTGCACTAAAACCTCTTTCATGTCCTCTACAGGTGGTATCTGGATGTTACCTCTGTTTGGAGGCCATTACCTGTGTTGTAGAAGTCGTCCTGCCTGCTTAGCAAAAGTATAATTTTGTTCTATTCCTGCTTTCTCCCCACTTGCTACTTTTTAATCTAGTCCCAGGCAGAGCCTGTAGATCTGCTTGCTGTTTGAGAGACCATGCTTGAGGTAAAAACAATGAAGTGTACTTAGGGAGATGGAAGGCAATGGCCAAGTGAGATCACCACAGAGGTATCAAAGGCTTAAAACTGAAGCTATGACATGGCACTGAAATATAGAGCAAAGGGCAAAATCTAACCATACCTGGATGGATGCAGGAGGATTTTGGTATTAAATGGTAATAAATATGTGCATTTGCACGTAGTCGATAGTAGACTCTCAGGGTTGATTCACAGAAGTCTGACCAAAACACTAGAGAGTTAGGTATGGATCAGCCCACCCCATCCCTTTTGCCAACCAGTCTTCTCTTAATAAAAAGTTTGGTCTGCCAGAAGCACCATCCAATAGTCCATTCAGCATTTCTATAATTTCCTTTATTATGAAAGTCAGTGTTTTCACATGAACTGATATGCACTTCAGGTTTATTCTTGTTCCCAGTGTTGAACAATGTCATGTGAGGCAAATGCAAGGTCTTATTTTCAAGCCCTGCGCTCTCTGAGCTATTCATGGTAACATTGTTTGCTCCTTGTCGGTAACACTGGAGAACTTGCACTCTACCCAAACCTTCTCTGTATTACGCAAGTCTGTTGAGGCTGGCCCTCTGTGCTGAAGAAAGCAGCAGTTTTGAGATTTTCACTGATCTAACATGCTTTTGTAGGACTGGTTCTGAGAGAGAAAGGCCTCACACTTGCTTGCACTTACAACAAACTGGAAAATCAAACAAATCCTTATCTTAATAAGTGGCATGTTTATGCAACTTCCTTTGCGTGCTCAAATTTTCTAGCACTTTAATCCAGAAGGCAGTAGCAAGCTGATTAGCAGGCAGGTCAGCCTTGAAGAGCAGCTACCATGGCGGCCACTCTCCTTACCACCTCCCTTTCTTCCCCCTTTCTTCCCCTTCAAGCCAAAACCTCCCATCATCGTGCTTTCAAATGGCAACCCATTTTGAACCTATTGCCAGCTTCTGGCAATAGTTGTATCATCAGAAGCTACCTTCCTGCACCTGTGTAAGACATCCCCTTGCCCTGAGATCCCAGAAAATATACTCTGTTGCAGACATGAGTTTGAAGACAACAGTGTTCTGCAATTAAATTTGAAGAATATGTCATATTGTGACTCAAAAAGGGATTTGTTCAAAACTCTAGACTGTTGGAAGTGCTAAAAATTGTGACACATTTCTCTATTAGTACCAGTTCTGCAGAGGTGTTGTATATCTGAGAAAATGTCAGAACTGCCATTTTTCATCAATGGAAATGCAGAAATCAGCATTAGCCTTTCCAGTAGACAAAAAATCTAGCTAGAGTAAAAGCTGTTCTGTGCTACTTGCAAGGTGCAAAAGTCACTTAGTGTGCAGCTTTTATGCCATGGTAAACTTTCAAAGTGTCTGAGAGGGATATGACTAGAAATTTTATCTACAGAAGGATGCTCTGCCATCTCACGCATACTCAAACAGATTGTTTTCTTCTTCTGACTGTATGTGATATCAGGAAGTGTCATTCTACTAGGGACAAACCAGGTTTTCTCTTATTCCCAGAAGAAGGCAGTTCATTACCCTTTACAGGTGCAAATCATGGTTATCACTTTCAATGTTATCATTGCTTGAAGGAAGAATTATTATTAAAATAAAAATATTTAAATGAAAATTAAAATAAATCATTATTGCAGCTAAGTGATCACTGTCCTCATCACTCATCACTCCACAAATCATTCTCCATAAATATTTAAAACTGTGAATACCCCAGTCCCAGGGCTCAACTTGTGCCAAAAGTGCCAGAAAAAATTCTGGAAAAGAACAAGTGAACCTCAGTTGAGGCACATGAATTACAACCTTACCTTCTTCTTTGCAAAATTAATCCTGTACAGCCCTATGAGGAGTTGTGTGAACATAATTTGAAACTGCAAGCATGCACATGGTTGCTCTGTTACTGTCAGCTGTCAGTTGGCCACTGCCAGAAACAGTCCCTACGGAAGGTTTCCTCAAACACAGTTATAAAGCACATAGGAGGAAAGACTGGGAAAAATGTGGGTACAGTATTGTGACATTCAGATTTGTTATAAAATATTTCTATTCTATATCTGTGCAATTATACCAAACCTTTTGACAAAGCTCCCCTGGAAAAGCCTGCTGTTCTATTCTTAATAGAGGAACAGAAATTCAAAATTATGTTTGATTAAATCTTGATTATGCTCAATATGCTGTGCCTGTAGGCATTGCATAGGCTAAGAAGTGAATCTTTGTAAGTATAGTTATGCTAAGTATCTTGGCTTCATCTGAATTAGGCAACCTAGAGGCATGGCTAGACATATGAAAGAAAAAGGTTAGATCTATCTTAGGAAGTTATGTCTGAATATACTTATTTTTGCTCTTGTTCTGGAAAAAAGTCAGGAAGGTTCTAGTTTCTTCTACAGGAAAATAAGCTCTCCTATAAATATTAGATCCTAAAACATCCATGAAGAAGCAAACTTGAGTGATAAATAGCTCCCATTATGTTGGACATTGTGCTCTGCGGTTTGGGAAGCAGCCTAGTAGTTTGGTAAGAAGGTATAACTTGCCTGCTGTATTTTCATAGTCTTTTTCTGCTGAGAGGGCCAAATTATTAACAATATACTGATATGGTCAATTTGTATAATCTAAACAATCTCCATCATAGATAATAAATTACTTACAGAATCACAGAATATTAGGAGCTGGAAGGGACCTCGAAAGATCATCCAGTCCAACCCCCTGCCAGAGCAGGATCACCTAGACTAGGTCAAACAGGAACGCGTCCAGGCAGGTTTTGAATGTCTGCAGAGAAGGAGACTCCACAACCTCTCTGGGCAGCCTGTTCCAGTGCTCTGTCACCCTCACAGGGAAAAGTTTTTCCTCATGTTCAGATTGAACCTTCTATGCTCCAGCTTGCTCTCATTGCCCCTTGTCCTATCATTTGACATCACAGAGAAGAGCCTGGCTCCTTCCTCCTGACACTCGCCCTTTACAAATTTATAAACATTAATGAGTTAATATTATCCCTGAGTCTCCTCTTTTCCCAGCTAAAGAGACCCAGCTCCCTCAGCTGCTCCTCATAAGGGAGATGCTCCACTCCCTCAATCATCTTTGTGGATCTGGGCTGGACTTACTAAGAGTTACAGACTGTCAGCTAACCAGCCAGTAATCACAGGATGTCTGAGGTTGGAAGGGACCTCTGGATCAAACTGGTCAGACCCCTTCTGCTCAAGCAGGGCCACCTGGAGCCAGTTGCTCAGGACTACATTCACAAAGCCTTTAAACGCCTCCAAGGATGGAGACTCCACAACCTCTCTGGGCAACCTGTGCCAGCGCTCAGTCACCCTCACAGTGAAAAAGCTCAGGCTGGTGAAGGCAGTACCATTGGGCAAGTTTTAGCTCCTGGTGAACCCTGGCTAACACCAATGGCAAGCTCTAAGGGACAACATGCAGGGTCCAACAGTTTAGCCCTCTCACAACAGATCTGCATTATGATAGTGGAGCTCAGCCAAGTTGTTACAGTGTGTGAAGTCTGACAGGTCCCTAAAAGCATGCTTCTTTGAGGTGGAGGTGGATGTGGACGATACAGATAGGCGTGTTTGTTATTTGCTTGACTGCTAGACTGCTGACCAAAGGCAAATAGGAGAAAGACACCAAAAGGCTTGAAATCAAAAGACAGAGAGCAGTTGTCAGCTGCTTCAAGATACAATCAGTATTATCTCAAGCTGTAGCTCCAAGATAGGAAAAGTCCAAGGCAGATACGTTAAAGGAATCACCATCACAGTAGTTAGGTCAGATACAAGCCACCACTCATAATGAAGTACTACTGTAATGAAGGATTTGATGTTACACTGCACAGTCTTTCTCTGTTCATTCAATGTTTTAGTGGATAGGATAACTCTATAAAGAAAGCTTTTCATGCTAATATTATTTGCATACTTCCAATTCCTCATCCTTCCCCAGTTGTGTGCTATTTGAGATAAATTCCAAGTTTGGGCATTAGAATAGAGGAGGTGATTTATTGTGGTGTGGTTATTACATGCATACAAAGCAGGGACATCTAGAGGCCAAAGCAGTGTCTGCAAATACAGCCAGTACAAATACATCTACTGCATGGAGTATGAGAGCATTTTTCAAAAGCAGCTTAGATAATAAGTACATTGGATGACCTCTAGTGGTATTAAGCCCAAGGCGCTGTCAAAGTCACAGCAGTCTGATGCAGCTGGGGAAAAGCCAAGGCTCCAGAGGCACTATCACATACATGCTAGTTCAATCCTGCCATACCCTGCCTTGCTGCCAGCTTGATGCCGGCCCAGATTCTGTCCCACTGCCAGGATAAGACTGAGAAAAGTTTTTAACTCAGCAGAAATTCCAAACACTCAGCAGAGCAAATGTCTTGCAGAGATGCTTTCGTGGTCAACTAATCACACATGGTCGTTAATCTTCTCTGCTATTGTCTTCGTGTAGAGAAATAAAGATGACAATGAGAGCCAGGTGGTAAAATCTGCAAGATCTCTGCAGTGACTCATAAAGTTAACAAGAAGTAACATTTTATTTTAACATCAGCAGAAGAATAATGTTCTGTTTCACCATTTCTGTGGGTCCAATGAAGGTCGTAATCCCTTGAAGAGATGAAGCCATTATTGCTGGCATCCTCTTAGAGGGTCCAGAGTCCCCGCAGCAAGAGAGGGAGGCTAGTAATGGCCCACTGCCTGGATATGGACTTTGGCAGCAGGAAGAGGTAGGCCCAGGGCTGCCAGAAAGAAGCTACTGGCACAAAGATGAGGTGGGAATTACAACAAATGCGGCGACAGAAAACCGTGAGCATGACTGTGCGATGAGGAACCCAGGCTTTCCCACAGGACTGCTTGGAGGCGACCAGCGTTCACCCAGGAAACTGCTGGCGCAGCCTCTCGGCAGGGCAACCACCAGGTTGCAGGGCACCCCGAGACAGACAAGTTATGTTCTTTAGAGTTACAGGGCCTGTTCCCATGGTTTCCCTCCTCATCCATCATATTCTGTGGCCTCTGAGCCTTGCCGAGTGTGCAGTGAGTCAGACCCGCAACAGCCCATCAGTGGAAATATTTCAGTGCTCTGCTGCAACCAAGAGCGATGCACAGACAAGTGCAATTGCTCATTATAGAGGCATATTTTGTTTTATTTGCTCTTAAGTTTGGTTTCACTCACATTCTGGGGCTTGGGGCCTTTCTCTTGTGCACTTCTTTTACATTCATGGCAGCTGGCTGTATTTTTTATGTTTTCTAATTATTTGCTTGCTGTTTTCTATTATTTGCTGTTTAGTCCTTTGGTGTGTGAATAGCTGCATAATGGAGAGAGGATCTTCAAAGCAAATTATTTTTAAAGGAAATCATTTTAAATAAGAAATATACGAAACTGACCACAAACCAGTTTCATCCAGAAAATTAACATTGTGTTTGCCTTATTTTAGAAAACTATTCAAAGTGCCTGAATGAGGCTTATAATGGATTTGTTTCAAGTTATAATCCAGGGTTATTTAGTCAGTGTATTTATCTAAACAGATACATCACCCTCATAATTAATAAGTGAGTATAATTTAGCTGGTTGTTTGAAGCTGAGTTGTTTTAGTAAGCACCTCTTTAATGTGTGTGTGAGCTGATCCAGCTAGGCTGCTTTCCAGATGTAAGCCCTTTCTGGCATGGACTGTGGTTTCATTTACATGTAGCACCTGTAATACACAGAGAACTGCTAGAAATAATCAGTGACAGACAGTTCCACTTAAAAAGCATGATTTACCTAAACCAGCTTTAGAAGGTCAGCTTTAGACTGCTGAAGTTTTGATGTCGAAGTCTGTGTTCTTCACCCTTGGTTGGCTTTATAATTAACAAAGAAAAACAGAGAGTAGCTATAAGTAGGATTAACTACCCTCTGAAAGTGCTTGCCTGAGATGAATTGCCATCCTGAAGGTTTTGTGTACTGCCTACAAAGAGATTCTTTCAGATGACAGCCTCAGAGCTACATATCTGACTAGTAGATCTCCTATGCTAGGGCTAAGGAAACCTACCCACCGAGTAGTTTGTTGGAAGTGGTGGATCCCTAAGTACCACAATCTCCAAAAAAGAGGTGCCTTTGATAGTTCACTTGTACTGAAGATATGTAGTCACTTACAGAAGTAGAGCAGAGACAGATTTTTTCCCTCATCTGATTAAATCAGAGGCAATTAATAGACATAGGTCACTGCAGGTGCTTAAACTTTATGCAGGTGACATGAAGTGTACTTATTCCTGTATATGATCACAGAATTCCTTTGGAATTTCCACTTACAGTATCAAAATCTGTATTTCTACCTATCTGGACTGAGAGGAAGGTCTTTCCACAGATCGGATTTGTCTAATTTGTACTTGTCTCCAGTGAATGGATTTATTTTGCAAAACATAGCTTTCATTCCACTCCAGTTCCTCTCAGTTCAGCTGTTTTAATACATTGATTTCTGTACTGAACACTTTTGCTCCTTCAGTGTAAATTATGTTATTTGAAAACCAGTCTTAATGCAATGAGACTTCCTAATATGCAAGCAAGCTTTAGAATTTAAACTCTTCCAATTAATAATTGCTTCAGTATTTTCTTTCCATCTGTTGTCTCTGCAAAATCCCTTGTGTTATCCTTGTGTTATCAACAGTTTAACTAATTTATTCCTCAGAGTCTTACAGTGACGTAGCAGTATTTCCGAAAACAGTGTCTAGAATGTTTGTAACACATTTTGCTGAAAGACAGAAAGAGAAGAAAAGGCAAAACAAATGGAATTCTGTGCTTGTTTACCTTCTTACAGGACATTTTTACAATTAACACTGAATATTAAAATGTGTGATTTAGACCTTGCTTACTGTTTCATTACAGTGCTGCAGTTTGATAAAAATCTTGACTTACGTGGGGATTGTTTAGGGTTACGGATACTTCATAATTTCCTGCCATTGATGTAAGCAGAGTCTAGTACTGCTGCAGCCCTTGAGTATATTTTGCCAGGATTCCAGCAAGGTCCAGATAAGTGTTGCTCTGCATTTTTATTGGAGATCTCACTTTTCTCACTTTCTGACAGTCACCCTGGGAGCATCAGCCAGCCCCTATTCTCATCCACAAGGACAATGTGCATGACAGGCTAGCACCATCACACAGAATTAATGCTAAAAGCTTGAAT
>NW_010204745.1:0-6427 GCF_000695765.1 Mesitornis unicolor | reverse complement strand
AGCGTCAACAGACTGCTCAACAATGCGAAATATGACTTCACAGACAAATTCTGATTAATTGTGTGATAGCAAATTAACATATTGCTACCTCCAACTACCTGCCTTTAATGGTCTGGTGCACCAGAATTAGGAGGCCAGTGTGTATCCCAGACCTCAGCAGTCCCCCTCCCATGCCAAAGCAGCAGCTTGAACCATCTGTGAAAGAGGGTTGACACTGTGTCAGACACTAAGCAAGTAAAAAAACCCAAACAGAACCTCTGTCCTTCTAGAGTCAGAGTTATCTAGATCCTAAAAATGGCAGCGTATTGAGTGATAAGAGCAAGGAACCTTTATTCAGTGTGTTCTTGGCTTTCCTGTTCCAAATTAGGACTGCGACAGAGTGACATTTTCTAAGAGCCCACCTTTGGAACAGTGCTGCACTGAGCACCCCAATGTTAGGTGCTAAAAACCTGGATAAAGGATAAAGAGGCATAACTGGAGGCAGAAGCTGGCAGATGATCTTGTCAGTTTTAACCAGGATACAAAGGGAACTGGAGTGCCTCATCAGAAAGGAAGATGTGCTGTTAGCTTAGGTAAGATAAGGGCTGCTGGGATATGATGCAGTAAGCTGCTAAAGCTCATCTTAATTTTAACTATGTGCCTCCTTCTTTGCTCTTGCTAAAATTTCACTGAAACCTGTAGGTTTTAGCACATGCACACATGCCTTGCTGAATCAGCACTGTACCTTCTTATCTGAATTGCTGCCCTATTAAACATAAACTACAAAAGATACACTCCATATACATTATTGTCATTACATCGCATTTTCGTTTAACATTAAACTGAGGAGTCTGCCTGCCTCAGCTAGAGGCTTAGGTGGAAGACAAGCTTTTTTGGCGAAGTGAATGTTGGGCAACACCCTGGTTATGGCAGCTCTCTTCATATCATGAGAAAGGATCTGGGATCTTGACTCTTGTGTAAGATCTATGAACCTGTAATTGCTAAACAAGAATATGCTTTATAGCTGAAAACTTAATTGTGCTCTGTCTGAGTAAGTGCAGTCACTACATTAGCAGCCCTTAAGCAGATTGTGACCCTCTCAGCTGCACAGTTTCTGCCACAGAAATGGCTTGCGGCAACGTTCAGAATTAATGTGGGTTTTGTATCATCCATTATGCTGTCCATTATGCTAATATTAGGATATACACTTCAACTAGATAGGATAAAATATATTATGGTCTGCTTTCAAATGATTCATTCATTCATTTGGCCAACAATATTTAATTTATGTCTTTTAAAAATTATTGACTATTTGGATTGTTGGTAAAAAGCTTCTGAAGTGACTGGAGGTTCTGTGTAGTGCCTTTTAAGAGTGATTTTAAATAGTATGCTCTCCATCTGAGTCTCATGTACTGCATAGGACTCTGCTCGTCTTCATCCCAAACACTGGCAACAGAAAAAGATAAGTAATTTCTTACTGGGAAGGTAATTTACATTGGGAATATGTGAAAGGTAACTTCTGAATGAACAAGTTAGCATATGTGAACTATACAGTTTTGCTGTTTGTGCTTTTCCTTGTCATAGCATGTACGTTCTCAGTAACCTGGGACACAGTAACAACTGTCTGTTGTTCCCACTTAAATAACCCCAGATTTAAGCTGTGTAACACAGGTAACAGAGTCTGTGCTGGGGACAGCTATGAAAAAATGTATTCCCTTGTTGACCAGCAGCATTGTGGTTCAGCACAGTTATTGGTGACAGGGGTTACATTCCATATGCAAGGAGATGCTGGAAAGCCATATATTGCTTGAAAAAGGGGAGGATGTTAGTCCAAAATCACAGGTAGTGATGCAAAGTAGATTCTAGTACATTTTGTCACAAAATTAGTTGTGTTATTTGTTCCATCTGGTCTCAAGTTCCAGACTAGCTTCTGTTGGTGCTCAGTCTGGCAGGAGTCTCTGTCAGTAGAGAATCTGCTCGAGACATCAAAAAAAGGCCAGTGTGATCTCAGAGTGTGTGATCACTGCTGTGGGAAAATCCTATTCAGGATATTTGTCACCTGCTTCTGCAAAAGAAGAGTGTCTGTATGAGACTCGAATGCACAGATGTTTAATTGAAATGGTTGCTTTTCATGTTCATCAGCTCCCTAACACAGTTTACCACACGTCTATACAAACATTTGTGCTGCCCCACTGCATAGGCGGCTGGGGGTTTAAATAAGCAGCTGGAGGCAAGGGACGCTTTCTGTAACAGTTCTGTCTTAAACATGTATTACAACATAGCCTCAGAGAGTGAAGCCAGCAGTGAAGCATCCTCCCTTTCCATTCTGTTGAATACTACAGAAGGAATTGCCACTGTCAGGTGTAATTTGTCTCATCTGTAATGCACAATTTCGTGTGAGTGTAAGTGAATATAATCTTAACGAGGAATCCTTTCCAAAGCTTTATACCAATTCTAGATAAGTTGCCAGGATCTCAAGTACAGGTTTTGGGAGCTTTCCTGACAGAGAACATGAAATGAGCTTTCGGAAAGTAGTATTATTTAAGTTCATTTGTTCTGTCTTCTTGATTTTCATGTCTTAGAGGTGATATTTTCAAGGTCTTCTCTATAACCAACAGGATTTAAATAACTGCTTTAAACAACACACCCTTCAGATTTTGTCACAAAGACATAATTTCAACAGCTTTAAGAGAATACAATTAATTTCATTAAGAAGAAGATTGTGAAAGTTTGGCTTTGTGCATTTTGGTGGACTTTCAACAACACAGAGCAAACCTGATTCTGCCCAGTGGTAGGAGAAGCACAGATGTGCAGGCAGTGAGCTCTTGTTTCCTTTTGCTACCAGTTCAGGAGCTGCGCAGGTCCCCACATTTACTGTGCACAGCTCCCTCCCTGTGCCTTTGGGGTGATGCACAAGGGTGTCAAACAGGAGAAGGAGGACAGGGAGGAGGATCTTTTCACCTGCAGGGAAGCAGTCACTTCAAAGCTATGTGGGGATAAAAGCCAGTCCATATAGGGACACAGCCCATGCACACACTTTGCATCCCAAGAGGGATTTCTCTTTTGAGGAAACAGAATTACTGCCCTCCTGGGAAGGACAGCGAAGGTCTGAAAGGCTCCTTGCAAGCTGCACGTGCCCAGAAGGTACAGATATGGCAAGTTTCTTTCACAAAATCCTTTATAATATAAACTTCACAATGAAAATGTTTCATTTTTTTTCAGTTGCCTAGAAACTACTGTCCCCAGTAGTAACACAAAGCTCTGTATTAGACTGTAATTAGATATATTTCACAACACCCCTCCCGAGGGAAATCACTAATTACAGCAGTTTGTTAAAATTAAAGTGAGTATAATAATGGTTGGTAGTGACTATGATATTATTGCAATCTTGTATTATTACACTTCGGGCTATGATTGTATCAAATCTCAGAAGCCAAGAGGGCTGGGACTGGCTGGCATATGAATAGAGAATGAAGAACTTAACTAGGCATTTGTAATTTCTTAAGAAGTTACACGCTCATAAATCACAAGTCATATTAATTTGGTCTGAAATAATTATTCTGGTGCTTTGGTGTTGGGAAACACTCTGCAGACTGAGAGGTTGCATTGTGACACAGAGATAAAACCTACTGCCTGTTCTGATCAACTGTAGTCACATAAAAATCCTATATTTTTATGGGACTGATGATTTTGCAAGACAAGTATATTGGCCATGGCAGCATGGAAAAATTCCAACTCAGAAAACTTGCATTTGCCTTGCTCGCTAGAAATGTAAAGGTTATTTTCTTCTCTTGCATTTAAACACCTTTGTGAAGCATTACTGACAGCAATGAGGAGGTGTTTCCATTGTAGTGCTGGCTGCATCTCTTTACATACATCTGGTACAACATATAATGCATTAATGTGACGTAGCAATGTTATGGTAATGCAGTTTTAGGTTTTGCACAGATTAATTAAATAGTATTTTAGCTTTTAACAGAAATGCATCAAATGTTATTTTAGTCCTTCTATCAAAAACTATTGTATTTTTTTTAATTTTAGCCTGATTGGCAAAAGATTGCAGAACTTTGCTAATCTGTGAAAACTACGCAGTGGTCTGGGAGGACTGTTAGACTTCAAGAGAGGAAGCTAGGAGAGATGAGGGTGTATCAGACTCTCTGCAGTTGCAAACTACCTCCAGCTGGCCCAGCTGAACACACTGTGGAAAGAGCTGGTGCACAGAGGGCTCAATGAAAGACCAGGATCCAGCCAGTCAGTGCCCATGAAATGAAGACAAGTGGCTCGTAGAGTAAATCCATGTGGTAGCTGAAATGTAAAACTGTACTTTGTGGTGTCATTGCTAGCGCTGACTGAGCTGCTGACTTGCGCTATAGCATCAAAAGCTCAGAGCAGGCTTCACACCTGCCCTGGCATAAGGTTTTGCAGTCCAGCTGATGCCCAAAAGGGTCTCGGTCACCTCCTTCCGTAGCAACCATTTCTGGCCAATTGGTCTTGCTTCTTCCTTTCTGCTGTCCCCAAGGCCCTGAGCTGGGCGAGCCTTTCAGCCTGCTCAACCAACAGAGCACTTCTCAGCTGCTTTCTGGGGCTTCTCTCTTCTTCCTGTTTCGCTCCTGCAGCAGGAGTGCCATCCTTCAGTTTACATGAAATGGCTCTAAAGTTCTGGAAGTGGATATGTAGTGAGTGGGTGCAGATGGCAGGGCTTTGGTAGCAAGGAGCTGCAGGGGTGGCTTCTGTGAGAGGAGGCCAGGAGCTGCTCTGTGCTGGACACAGCCACTTCCACACATCTCCAACAAATCCACCACAGGGTATGGCTGGACCCTCAGTGACACCGGTGGCACCCCTGGGAAAACATATTTAGGAAAGAGCAAAAATGCTGCATAGCAGTGTGAGAAAGAGTGAGGGGGGAAAAAAAAGTGAAAAACTGCAGCATGAACAACAAGGTCAGAGAAGAAGGAGTGGGAGGCGCTACAGGTGCTGGGAGCAAGGATTTCCCTGCAGCCCATGGAGAAGACCATGGTGGAGCAGATATCCACACTGCAGCCCACGGAGGATGCCATGCTGCAGAAGGTTGACAAGCCCTGAAAGAACTGAGGCTTATGGAGAGCAGACCAGAGCAGTACTTGAAGCACTGCAGCCCATGGAAGGCCTCGCACTGGGACAAAGTGTGAGGAGGAAGGAGTGGCAAAAAGGAACTGCAACCCCCATGCCTCAATGCCTCTGCACTGCTTGGGGGGTGGTGGGGAGGTAGAGGAGTTGGGAATGGAGGGGTGAAGTTGATCCAGGGGGAACAGTAGGGTGGGGGAAGGTGTTATTTTCATTTAGCCTTTTTTTCTCACCATCCAACTCTATTTTCAACTGGCAATAAATTAAATTAATTTCCCCCAAGTCTATTTTCTCCATGACAGTAAGTGATTCCCTGGCTTTATCTCAACCAACAAGCTTTTCCATCTTTTCTTCCCCGTCCTGCTGAGGAGGTGCAGTAAGGGAGCAGCTAGGTGGGCAGCTGGCCACAGTCAACCCACCACTGTGTAACAAAGTATCGGAGCCAATTCTGTCAACTTCCTCCTCTACCCTCAAGAATCAAATCTGTAAAATCGTGGGGAAAATGTGTTGTATAGTCTGATAAAAAAATTGAGATTTTTTTATTCTCTGAGGGGAAAAAAACCCCAAAGAACAAACCACAACCCACAAAAAGCCAGACTATTTGCTAAGGGAGGCACAAGACAGGAGGACACCATGGGTTCCCACGCTGCCGCTTGCTGCTGGTGCTCCCAAGTGCTTGCGAGGAGCCAAGGAAGCTGGGTCTTCTGGTGCTGTCCTCTCAGAAGTGTGAAGGTGGTGTCCACACCTGCGGTGTCACACATCCAGAGGGTGATGTCCTTGCCTACGAGGCAGGGTGCATCGATAGAAAACAATCTGCTGCAGTACTGGCTGGTGTGCATTTACACACTATGCCTGACATTTTCCTGGTCAAGCACTGGAAGGGGCTGCCCAGGGAGGTGGTGGAGTCACCATCCCTGGAGGTGCTCAAGAAAGCGTGCAGATGTGGCACTTTAGGACGTGGTTTAGTGGGGATGGTGGTGTTATGTCGATGGTTGGACTTGATGACTTTAAAAGTCTCTTCTAACCTTAATGATTCTACGATTTTGCCTCCGCCTTCTTCTGTGATCTTTCATTGCCTCAAGTAAGTTCCGCGGGAGTCCCCGGGGTTTCCCCCGGGCGGCAGCCGTTGCACCCTGGGGGGGGTTGTTGGCTCACAAGCAGTTACCGGCCCTGCTGCAGAGAGGGGTCGCGCCCGCTGCCGGGGACACCCTCACCGGCCGGGAACTGAGTGGGGGGGGAAAAATCGCATTTTCCCACTTCCCTCTCTCCCCGCTCCCCTCACCCCTGAGGGTGCGCTGCCTCCCCCTCCCGCCTCCGGCCGGGCTTCTCCTCCCTCTGAACGGCA
>NW_010204744.1:0-2457 GCF_000695765.1 Mesitornis unicolor | reverse complement strand
TCATCCCATTGGCCTCAGCCCATGGATTCAAAACCACAGCATCGAACCACACAGTTAATTCTGTATTTTTGCAAGAGACAGAAGCTGGTATAATTATCCTGAATTATAGGAACAACCTAAAAGAACCATTAAGCAAAACGAGAGTCGGCCGTAAACCCACATACGCGTCGTCACCATTACTCAGAAAATCCAAGCGATTTGGTTCACGCCGAGCTCTGCGCTCGAGAGCTGAAATATTACAGAAAGGAACATTTAAGCCATGAATTTGAGGGAGTTCAAGAGGGGTTTTTTTTTTGCTTCGCAGAGAAAAAGCAGCAGTCGAGAGCAGGTTGGCGAGGGGAAAGGCTCACAAAAGATGCACTCAAAAACCCGGTGCGGTCACCCCGAGTGCCAGGGCACCACGGATTTTACATAACAGCGTGCCCCGAAAAAGGGCAGGAATGAATGCAGCGAACATGTAGCCAGGGACACACACAGCCCGGCTTCCCAAAGAAACCTATTTTAATTATAATGGTTGCCACGGTTACTTTAATTCCATCAGCGCTCCGAGTCGTCTCGCAACTCCAACTCCACACCACTAATCAGGAATCTTGCATAACATTAGCGCTGAATAACCCAATTTCAACCAACTTAAAAGCCTGGATTATTGGAGGGGATGTTGACGCAAAAAGAAGAAAGAAAAGGGGGGGAAAAACCCTAAGATGTTTTGTTCGTTAAGTGGTTTTTTTCTGTATGTGTCTGCAACGAGCGCTCGCCGCTCTTATCCACGCGGAAGCTGAGGGTGAGTCCAAACTGGAGAGAAATCAAAGTAAAATCCTATCTTGTTTAGGCAAACTTGGTCCCCTCGATTTAATGGGACCTAAATTGAAAATTCAAAGTAGAAGCGCGTGGATGTGGCACTTGGGGACGTGGTTTGGTGGCCATGGCGGGGTTGGGTTGAGGTTGGGACTGGATCTTGGAGGTCTCTTCCAACCTGAATGATGCTGTGATTCTGATTTTCTTACACAGGAAGAATATAACATCAATAAATAATAAGACAGCGTGGCAATCGTGGAGTATCGAGCACGGAAAATTTGGCGTAGGAGTCCACGAGAAGAGGTTTCAGACACGGTTTCTTCTTTGACCGCTGTAGTACGACCAGGAAAGTTGTCTGGAAAATAACCCTGTAATTTAAATTCACTGTCATAAACAATTCTGACCTTAGTGTTCGATAAATAAAGCCCCTGAAAGCTTTTTCAGTGACCCTTTTGGGTTTCGGGGTCTATCAAATCAGCCTAAAGTGATTCAGACACAAACATCTCGGTGTAGGACAAGCTGGATACCCAAAACGATAGGATTTATAGGTCTCTTCTTTTGAAAAAAAAAAAGCCAATTTGGATCCGCTCTGCAGGGATTTTGAGCACAGGGCTGCTCAAGTCTGAGGCTTTCCACAGGCACCCATCTATGGCCAAGTGTCAAGTAAAGCCAAACACAACTTTTCTCCCTATTAAAATAATTAAGTTTTCTTCTTTGCTTCAGCTTTTGTCTCCGTCGTAACCTTTGCTCTCTGAATTTATGGGGGACCTACAGCGTTTACATCGATACGGACAACGGGATGAAAGCCCATTTCTTACCCTGGGACAACACAGGAGATGTTCAATTCCTCCTTTCCAGCCTTAAATGTCCAAATCCTGGCATTTTTTTCCCCAAAAGCAAACCAAGCAGCAGCAAAACCCAACCTTTAGGGGTATCAGCTTTGGTGCTGTACCCTGCAGAGTCGCATACGATCCTGTGTTAGCTTTAAAATGGGAAGAAGAGAGAGAATTTTTCCTACTGTTTGTGATATCCCCATAGAGATAAAGCAGACACAGAAGCCATAAACGCGGTCCTTAACTCCCAAAAAATGACCACCACAATCCTAAGCGACCCAAACCCGGGAATCCTTTGAGACGCGGTTTGTGCCGTGCTCTAAAGGTGCTCCTTGGAGTTCATTCCTGCACTGAGAACAAGGGAGGCTTTTCAAAAGGATTAGCTACTTCAGAAAAATCCCATTTTCGGCAACGGTTTCCAACTCACGTGGGTCAAAAAAAATCCCATAAATGACTGAGCAAAACAGCTCCTCGGCTGGGTGAGAGCCTTAAGAGCTGACAAAGTGCAACGGAAAAGCCTCCAGTGAGCAAAGCCCAAAGAAGAAATTAAAAACAACCTTTAGAATATGGAAATATCAGTAACTCTGTGGGAGCTGTGAACACCAGTGGCACTGGGGAGGTTACCCAGTAAGGCACTGGGTGTCACTGCTCCGGCACGGAGATGCAGCAGCACTTTCATAGCCATCCCCTCCTGCAATTCCCGGGCTGAAACCGAGTTTGTTCTGCTCGTATTGTGCTCATCTGTGCGTTATTTAAACGCACGACACAACCAAAAATCGGGGATATTCTGGTACTCAGCACTCACAGAATCACAGAATGTCAGGAGTTG
>NW_010204743.1:0-2757 GCF_000695765.1 Mesitornis unicolor | reverse complement strand
AAATTTCTCCCCACCCAACTCTCCATCCTGTCCAAGTCTTGCTGAACAGCAGCACAGCCCCATGGAGTGTCAGCCGCTGCTCCCAGTTTTGTCTCATCAGCAAACTTGCTGACAGTGCCCTCTGTTCACTCGTCCAGGTCATTGATGAACAGATTGAACAGTACTGTCCAACCATAACCTTACAGAGCCAACAAAACCATGAGAGCAGCATCCATACATCCACAGTAAACCCATATATTTCACAGTGAGGTCTTGGGAACGTGCCTTTATGGTGCTTGAATGGTGAATGTGGGGGCAGGAGGCTCAACCAGAGCATCCTTGAGCTGGAGTTGACCCCTCGTGTCCACATCCACACATGGGGATGTGTGATTTGCTGTGGCTGGGACCCCTGGGGCGATGAGGAGCCGAATGCCTGAGGGTGATGTGGGGACAGCAGCCCTTCAGCAATAGAAACGGCCCTGGAAAAGCTGAGGTCATTATACAAAAAGGCAATTAATTAAATCAGCTCATGACTAATGATAACACACTGTGCTCGGGCCGGGTATCGATGCAGGAAGGAACGCAGAGGTGCGCTGCTGCTCGGTCGATGCCGCTTTGTAAGCAACCTGCCCTCAATTTCTTGATTTAAAATCCGTTTTTCCATCATAATTATTATTTATATGGGCTGAGGAGTAATTTCCTCATCGCTCTCCTTGTGTGTGAAGCTCGCACGCTACAGATGCTGACCCTCACCTGTGCCCGTGCTCCGGGGCACCCGTGGCTGCGTGGGGCACTTGGAGGATGCCAAACCCTTCCCGTGCTGAGTTTATTTTCCCTGTGGATTGACTGCAAGGAGCAATTTGTGGTTTCGCTGATCCCCAAGCAATCCACAGCCCCCTATGCCTTAAAACATGCCCCAAATGATTTCCAGCTTCTTCTGGGTAGAAGGAGGGGGTTGCAAAGCCCTGCTCATGAAGGCGGAGATAAAAAGGGCTATTAAAAAGCATCTCGTTCATTTTTAGAGAGGTTTTTTGCCTCTCGAGCTGTTGTTTGGGCTCGACTTCCATAAGCAGTTGAGCTGATAAGGTGATTTTAACACTTTAAAGCATGGAGAAGTGCTCGGCGTTGCTGCTGGAGGAATGGGGGCTGTAGGGGAGGCTGGGTCCCCACCTGGGAGCTCCCCTGCCCCTTCCCTGCTCCCCCAGCCCCCCAAAACCAGCATCACCTGGGGAGAAGGCTCCAGGTGGGTTTGCCATCCAGCCTGGGTCTATTTTTTTTTTTTGGGTACCCGAAAAGCAAAGGCTGGTTGTCTTGGCAACAACTGGGAATAGGGAAAATCGCAGCCGATCTGCCAGAACCAGTTTTGACAAAAGGTTTCTCTCTTCTTTCTTTTTCTAAATGCTTCCTGTTTCTTGCACTTAACGTTGCTCCACAGCAAAACCTGCTTTTTTAGAAACCACGTTAAATAAAACCTGGGTGCTTTCCATCACAGGAACTCTCTGCTGGCACAGGCAAGTGGGAGGATGGGGAGGAGAGGGCGATGCCATGGGTACCAATTTTGGGGCATTGCAGGTTTCTCCTGCCCCTGCACCATCTCCTGGGATAAGGCCAGACCCAGTTGCAGGACCGTGGTTCACCAGAACTCACTATTGATGAGCAGCAAAGGCAGAAATCAGACTCCAGGAAAAGCAAATCCTGCCTGGATGAAGCGTTTTAGGTGATGCACGCTTGGGAGAGCATAAATCAGTGATAACCCCTCTCGGGGGCTCCTTGCACAAACTTTGCAGCTCTGAGCTTATTTGGTAGCACCAGCAAAGCGTTGCCCTCCTATTCCCCTATAGGGAATTCAAAACTTTCATGATGTCCTTATTAAAATAAGCAGAAGAGCTCCCCGTGTTGTATGGTTTGGGTCTAGGTCGTGCTTGTCCTCCTCCATTGGACTGCAGGGCTGAATTTACCACTTGCATCCTAAATGCATGAAATAAACCCCTGTTATTTTGCAAAGGCTCCGTCATCCTTGGGCTGTAATTAAGCAAATTGGGCATATGCTTAATTTCAGTGCCTTGCCAAATTGGAGCCTTCCCGACTGCTCTGGCCCTTGGAAAAGGCTCATTTCTCCTCCGCTGGCACCGTCTGTAGTGACAGGGACGTCCTTAGCAGAGAGGGACCCAGACCAGAGGTAGGGGTTTGATGGTGGATGGTTAAGGAGCTGCTGGATGGTCCCATCCAGAGAGTGGTGGTCAATGGTTTGATGTATGGATGGAGACCAGGGATATCCCTCAGGGGTCTGTACTGGGACTTGTTTGTACTGTTTAGTATCTTCATAGTCAACATGGACAGTGGGATCGAGTGCATCCACAGCAAGTTTGTGATGACACTGAGCTGTGTGGTGTGGTGACACCCTGGAGGGAAGGGATCATCCAGAGGCACCTGGGCAGGCTGCAGAGGTGGGCCCATGGCAACCTCATGGAGTTCAACAAGGCCAAGGGCAAGGTCCTGCATCTGGGTCAGGGCAATCCCCAGCACAAACCCAGGCTGGGGGAAGGATGGGTGGATGGATGGATGGACGGACTGATGGATGAAGGGATGTAGAGCAGCCCTATGGAGAAGGACCTGGGGATACTGGTGAGTGAAAAGCTGGACGTGAGCCGGCAATGAGCACTCAAAGCCCAAAAACACAACCGTGTCCTGGGGTGCATCCCCACAGCGTGGCCAGGGGCAAGGCGGGGGATTCTGTCCCGCCGCAATGCTCTGGTGAGACCCCACTGCAGGGCTGTG
>NW_010204742.1:0-1580 GCF_000695765.1 Mesitornis unicolor | reverse complement strand
TAGTGGTCAGCCCAGCCCTAAACCACAACATAGCACTGAACATGCAAGACAGATTCCCAGACAGATTTTACAACCACAGACTAATAGTAAAATTGAGAAGTCCAAAGCAAAATCTAAATCTAGAAAAGATTTACTGTGGAACCAGTACGGAATATGGGAAGTTTGATGCACAAAGATACTGTCTACTCCAGTGCAGAAAATACAAAAACTAAGTGTAAAAGATATTCCAAATTAAATCTTCCTCAAAAAAAAGAGAGACAGAAAAATATTTTATCTAATGGAAAAAAAAAAGTAGAGATAGCATCATGCTTTAAAGTAGCTATATCAAGAACTGATGACAATGAACACATAAAATTACTAATACAGAAAGACCTTAAAAAATTGCTTACTCTTACTGTGAAGGGATCTTTCCTACTTCTGGCAGATACCCATGAGCCTCATTTTTTTCCACACATGAGGAAAGCTTGCATAATTTGAATTTGACATGTGAAATCTGAAATTGAAGTCTAGCATGCTTTGTAAAGATAAAATTCCAGTTGCACCAAATAGAACAAATGAGTTTCAACTAGCTTAATTTTTATTTTAAAATGAGCTCTATATCTCCCTATAAAAATTACTGGGTATGCAAATTAGCTAATCAATATTTGGTAAGTATTAACAGTTAAAATATGTCCCAAAGTCAATTTTATTGACAAAGATCACAAACTAATCAATGATGAGAAGTAAATCCTCAATGTACATTTTTAATATATTGTAAATTCCTTCAATAGTTCTGAATTTCAGTATAGTTACCAAACATTGTTTAACTTGTCTCAATCATCACCACCAAGAACAGTGACGTTGTAAGATTCCAAACTAAGCAATGATAAATTTTGTCAGTACATCAATGAAAAAACTTCAATGACAGCCACATAATTCTTCAATACTGTAACACTGCATTCAGCAAATAGAGCCAGTATTCCAGCATTAGTAGTCTTCCTGGATTCCAGCAACACCTCTGAAAACAGTACTGTCACACTCTGGTCAGAGAGTCCATAAGCACCAGTTAAAACTTGTGGTTTATAACGTGAAGGATAGCCTACATATTTAGAACTTTCCAGGCCAAGATAGGCAACTGATAAACCACAAACCAGAAGTAAGCTTGGCCTCCAGGTAAATTCAGAACAGGGAAGCATAGCATATATGTGGACCCTCAGGAAGGCAGCATACAGAATGGGAATTGCATGCCAAGAGGCTCATACTTACTCTTGATCTGCTATCCATTACCATGCTCCATGAGCTCCAAATTGCTTAGCATGGCACATATTTTGCAGCCCTACTCTAAACATTAAGAATGCTGCAAAAAAAAAAAAAAAAAGAAAAAAAAAAGAAAAGGAAGACAACTTGTATTCAGGAGAAACAAATGCTCAAATTCAAGGCTTTACTAATGATATAAAGACTGCTTTTTAAGAGGTGATGATTTTACTAGACAGTCCATCTCAATTTCTGAATGTGAGGCTTATAATAGTCATATTCCATTAGAGCAAGGAAATAATTCTTACCCCTCCATCCACATCTGTCCTGGTTTGAGCTAAATAGAA
>NW_010204741.1:1788-20191 GCF_000695765.1 Mesitornis unicolor | reverse complement strand
ACTCCTGAGATTCTGTGATTCTGTGAAACAGAGCAGAAGGTATACACTTTTGCCTAACCTGTGTATATTTTATACTACTAAGTAAATAGCAATGTTGTCCTAAAATATTTTAAAAGTAGAGGGTGACATGTAACACACACCTATACATGCAGTGGATGGCCCAGAAAGCCAATATACATGGAGATCTGGAACACTGTGGTGTTTAAACCTCCAAATACACTCATTGGAAGTCAGCACAGATCTGAGAGTCTAAGGCAGCTGGGACATAAAGTTCCATTTTGTGACAGGGTACCAATAAGCCTAAACCCAGGAAATCTTTCCGATGTGCCAAGAAAGACACAACACTATGACTTCCTGAGACACAGCAAGCACAGCAGAAGTCCAAGCACTGCTGAGACCCCGAGACTGAGAGCTGGTTGAGGGGGTGCTCAAATACATCAGTGTCAGCTCCACTGAAAAAAGGACCAGTCCCATCAGCTCTGGAAAAGACAGACAACTACAAATCAAAATTCCCCCATTTCTGGCACTGGGTGAATCCATCACTGCATGAATAAGTTTCCAATTTCTCTTTTGCTGACAGTCTGCAAAGGCCAGGCATGCAAAGAGCTGCATTTATGGTTTAAGTAACTATACAGCTTACAGTGTACAGTAACTATACAGTCCATGTTAGCCTACTCCTATTTATTTAAAATTGTGAGACCAGAACACAGCAGAAAATTGTTCTCTATTTCCCTGAAAATCTAACAGAATTACATCTTTTTCTTTTGATAAGCCATAAGCTATTCTTTTTTTCACTTTTGCTCTGCATTTGCCACATTAGCATCAGAAGAACCGTATTTTTACTAACAGAGGGCATCCTTTCCAAGCCACCGCTTTGTTCGCTTTTGACTCCGAGGTGACCCTAATGAACGTTCTAGCAAAAAGAAGAGAAGCTGATATCTCAAAATAGCTGTAAGAAAGTTCTGCTGAAGTGTTTTTTTCCCAAGCAAATCTTTCTCATTATTTTTAACTGTCATAAGAAAAATCTTTCTCTATGCTCTCCCTCCTACTTCTCTTCACCAGAAAAATTTCATATCCATTCTGTAATAAAAAGTATGTCTCCAACTGTCACACAGTAACACATACACAAGCAAGTGGAAAATAGTTCCCTTCAATCCATCACAGAAAGCAATAAGCGAGAAGAAAAAGATATTAGAAGAGAATAAGAGCTTGCAAAATACCTTTATTTACCTCCTTTCTTTTACCAAGATCAATTTTTCTTATTGGATTTCTCCAAGAAAATAAAAATAAATTAACACCATCAACACAGTTTTTAAAGCCAACTTCATATTTCCCAGAATGAAAAAAGCACGTGAATGCAAGTTTTTGCCAGCTACGTGCAACTTCTGTAGCATCAATTTCAACGTTTACAGACAGATGATAGATTGCATATTGATTTCCTCAAGATGCATGCTTTTCTGTCGAACAAAACTCTCAGCAAAATTTTTAAAAAATTACAAATAAACACATCAGCAAATGAAGTGCAGAAGCCTTAAGACAACATCTAATCTGTTAATCTATGTAAATGACACGTAACAGTAACCCAGGCTGCAATAGTCTTCACTGCACTCCCAGTTTCCTGTTTTCTCACTTAATTTCCCACTTTCTCATTTCTACATTGGCAATTCCAAGCCTCAGTTACCTTCTGTTCATAAAGGGAAGAACTTAACAGCAAAGGCATAAGAAATGATAGACCCTGCACAGAGAAATGAATTCCACCACTGTCAGTTATCACAAGCCTTCACTATTTGTAGGCAAATGAAGGTTCATACAGTTCATTGGTAAAGGCTCTTGATTAAATCTAAATTAAAAGAGGTGCCCATCTTTCCATTATTATTTGATTTCTACTCCGGCCAAAAGCAGAGCTTGAAGAGATATCTTGCTATAGAATATCTTCTTTCTACTTCACTCCAAAATCTCCTACAAATTTACATTCTCAATACTACTGGTGCAGTCAGGCATCCACAAGGCTGCTGTCTTCCATCTAAGGGGCTGCCCTGTTCTCTTGAGGAGTTATAGTCTCTTAATTAAGACATTTATATATACACGTTATTTTAGGAAGTAGAAGTATTATTAAACTGTTGGAAAAAATTAACTGTTTTGCTCTCAGTAGTGTAGAATTGATCATTGCAACACGCCTTGGATAAGTTACCCTTGAAACAGGACTCTGTTATTACTTGGCCTTCAGTAAACCAAACCAAACATTGAAGAAGGCTGGTGTTATCCAAGTCATGAAAAGTAATCCCTTCTGCAACTAATAGAGTAATTTACCCATCTCCAACTACAACTAAGTTTGTCTACTTAGCAGTAGCTGGTGATCATCCATCACTTACCACCCTTGCTTCATCCAAACACGTATTTTACCGCTCTCCCCGGTTACGCATGTCCCATTCCATCCACGCATGTGCTCTAGTACGTCCTTTCACAATAGTTTCCAATGCTGCCAGGCTTTGAGTGTTTTTTTCTGATGACATCTTACTGGCTAATAAAACATTTGGAGAATGTCTGTCTAAACACTGTCTAGACCACGATGAGCTAGAAAATCTTAGCCAGAAGATTCCTCTCTGTACTGAAAAGTGGAGTATGTGCACATTGCAAGTCCCCATGCCTCAATTTCTGATATAATTATATAGTGAGAAAACCTGAAAAAAACCAAACCAGTGAACAGTTACAAGTGGGTATAAAATACATTTTTGAGATGGTTAGAGGGTGCCAAACAACAGTAGATGATGGCATTTGGAACAAAATCAGTGTACGAGCAAGCTGCATCCTGGAGGTTTCTCCAGGAATTTCTGCTTGCCTGCTGCGGGGAAGCACTCATGACTCTGCAAAAGGGCTGCCTGCAAGATGGAAACACAGGCCCTCACAAAGACCTTTTGCAGAGGCAAGGAAAAAAAGTCCATGATCTCCCTACAAATTCCAGGTGAGGTGCAAACGAGAATAAAGGGAGGATAACAGAAAAGAAAAAAGTTTAAGCAAAACATGAAACTGTTCCTGTCCAGTGCTAGATAGAAGAAGTCTAGAAAGGCAGCTGTTAAAACAGCTCTAAAGCCAGGGACTGGTGTTTGGTGAGAACGATTTTCATGCTTCCATTTCCAAAAGTCTGTGAATAATATTATCCTACAGTCTCTGATTGCCAAAGGTCTGTTCCCCAATAAACGCCTGCATTGCTGCTCCCAGTCAAAACTGGGGCAGAAATCTATGCAAGATGAATGGGAGGGGAAGTAAGGCTCAAAGGACAGTATTTAAATTAAAATTTTCCCTTTTTGAAAACTAACTATTAAATAACTTGGGAGTTACGTCTGTTCTAGGCTTATGCTCCAGGGTGGTTGCTTTAGTTTTCCCTTAGATTTCAACCAATGCTTCAAAATTACTTCAACTTATGCAAGTTGCTTGCCAAACATTCAACCAGTTTGTGTCAATAATGGCATCTTCTGCAAGTGCAGAAACTATTTTCATTAATATAACTGAGCGAAGAAGTCAAATTCAACTTGAACAGGAAAGCTTGCTTACTCTATAAATAAAACCAGTAGAGATTAAATCATTAGTTCTAAAATTCAGAAGGATAAAAGAGTCTAGAAACTATTATGTACGGATGCTATACATCAGACCGCTTATCATTCTGAAGCAGTCTGCATATTGATAGCGATACACACAGCTTGGAGAACCTTATTCTCATGTAAATAAAAATAATCATCTAGCATCTTCTAACATAAATAGATTAGCCTATGTAATTGATTAAACTACACAGCTGCCTATCTAACCTGTAGATCTTTGTTCTCTGGTCAACAAAAACAATTGCTTTGTAAGACGGATTCAACCTATTCTCTCTTAGAAAATGAAAAATGTAAAACATGAATCTAAATCCAAGTTTCCAATTTCCTTATTTGAATAAGGATTACAATACATCCTTATTCAAAATGGCATCCAATTTTTATTGTCCCCTTTTAGACGTTGTTCAAGCTCAGAAGAAGTTCATCGCAACACAGCTTCAATGATCACACCACCTTTCTTCAGAACTACCACAGAAAAGCGTACTCAAACATTTAAACCACTACCTACAGTTGTTACCGGAAAATACATTTTGCTACAAAACTGCTCCAAGATTAAGTTTCCATTAATAAACAATTGAAAATATAAAGTAAAGCCTGCCTAATTTCTTGTACTGCTCATCTTCGAAATACATCATGCATTACAACTAGTACTGCACAGTTAAATAGGAGTTCCCTGTTAATTTTAATTTACGTCAAATGAAGGGATATTCTACCATCATTCTACCGTACTACAACGTTGGCTAGAGAATAGGCTGTTGTTTTTAATCTACAGTGATTAATGGCACAAATGACTATGTTAGCAGACTGGCAAATTGTATTTTTAAAATCACAAAAACATACGTTGTAGCTTTATTATTCCATAGAGAGAAGCCACCAATCATTAGTGACAGCAAACAGGAACATCTGGCTCTCTCACTTTCCAGCTTTGCTACCTTGATCTGTTTTCATTTTCTTCCTCACCAAAACACTTTAGACCCTTTAGGTGTCGGTGAAAGATGTTCCTTAGTCCTTGGAGAGTTTTTTTTAAACTGAATTATTATTAGATCTTGGAGTTAGTTCAGGAAGATTGTTCTATTAAAAATGATACCGTCTTCCTGTCAGGTGACCTCTTTTTCATCTTGCTTGAATTCCCACAAGTCTATCAGCTCTGAGGAAAAACACCACTTTAAGTTAAAAAGAAAAACAAACAAACAAACAAACAAATGAAAAAGCATAGGGAGGGCTTTCTACATTCTGTTTTATTTTTCACAAGGAGCACACAAAGACAGCTCAAGAGGAAAATTATAACAACAAGTGTCTGCAATGTACAGAAACAGTAGGAGGAACAAAATCAACGAGGAGCAGAGACTGACTGGAGTGTGTGAAGGGAAAAAAGAAGTACGTTTGTACCTCAAATCAAGCACTTCTCTCATTATTGATTTTTAGCATCACACTGATAGCTGGTAATAGGCTGCAGTGACTGAAAATGAAAATGAAAAAACATTGCCCATTCTCCTGATGCAATTAACAGCTTTGCTCTTGTCCCACTACTGGGTTGAGCAGCAACACAAAGATAAAGAGACTCCCCGTGGACAGAGCACTGGGCTGCTCCCAAGTCCTCCTCCCAGTTGTGCCAACGACTCTCACTACACAGCTCACTACACTTAGATTGTCATGCATCTTCTGGGTGCCATCAAACTGAAATTTCCTTTTTTTTTTTTTCCCTTTTCAAATTTTACACTAAATAACAATCTCAGTGCGGTCATTCCAGATTTATACAGAATTGGTTGATTAGCTGGAACATCAAAAGATGAAAAATACGTCAGGGAAAAAAATTACGGATCAGATTCTAGAAAAAAATAACAAATCAGGCATTCAAAAAGATACAAGAACTTATTTACCACAATCATCCTTTCTGGACCTTCAAGGTATATAAATAGAAACTTTTCACTGAGAGGTTTATTACATTTCATTTTGAAATAGCAGGAAGTCTGACACTTCAGACAATGAAGGACTTCACATGAACGAATTCGTCATGAATAATTAATACCAAGTCAGTCAGCTGGCTTGGCTGCTCTAAAAGTAGCTCGGTTCTTTTGTTTCCTTTAGCTGCTGCCCTTCTATTTGTAACTGTACGGCAGGCAGCAACCCCTTTTCCTTCATGCCAAACCAGGAAAATACTCCTTAAATACATAGGCTGAAACTTTCTAGATGACACAGAGATCCAATATGTCACTATTCTCTCTGTAATTTTTGCCTGTGTAAGAGTTAAACCTTAACAGCTTGACTTAAAAAAAAATATTGCATAACTCACAATTTATTTTTTTTGCTCCCTATTGCTAAAATATTTTAAGGTGATGCAAACCGGTAATTAATATTAAGAATATTTTTAATATCTTAAGACGCTTTGCATAAAGTAGGGCAAACTGAATTTTTCTTATTCCATGATAAAATGAATAAACACTATGGGAAGAGCACATCAGACTGTCAAATCATATACCTTTGGCCAAAAAAGTGTGATACAAGACAAAGCTCTGTTCCAAAATGAGAGATAGAGTTGATAGACTTAGAGAAATCATTTTTCCTCACTTTTTTTGGATAGAGAGAACCTGGATCCTTTAGAAGCAGAAATACCTATAGTATAATCTGAGATCTCTCCAGATATATTCTCTGTACATTCTGAGTAAGTCTGTATTAGTGTACGATATCAATTTCACTGCTCAAAAAAAAAAGGTAATTTTATACATACCATAAGGGTCATTTCACAGTCACATTTACTGTCTACTACTGTAACAAAATTTCAAACACAATTTATCTTCCTAACACGTGACATAATCCCTACATGGACATATTTTCTATTTAAACTAAAAAACTGCAGCCCAGCTCAGGCAGAGGAGTATTCTGAAGGCTGACACTGCAGAAGGGTTCCCGAGCTGGCGGACTCATGGGCTGACCTGGTACAGCAAATTCTGCTCTCGAACACGCCAGCCAGGGGCCAGTGGTTCTAATGAAGTCTGGAAAGGGCATCACTCCAAGGTCTACAATGCCCCAGCTGAGATTTCTATTCCACAACAGGGACACTACCAAGAAAGAATATTACACTACTGAGTATAACTTTCATATGAATGTTTTCATTACTAAAGCCAGGTTCTGCACTAGGGGGATGTCCAAAACTCATAAATGCTTCATTGCATTCTGCTTCCCCTTCACAATTTCTGTACCTACTTCCTATCACACTTCCCCATAGTCCCATACTGAAATTGCTATTTTTAATATATGAAATATAAAGTGAAGTAACCTAGAAACCAATTCTCACCAGGACAGAGGAAAGACCACCAGAGCCAAACTCTGTGACTACAGATCGCGTGGTTCATTTGCTTGCTGCCAGTTCCGACATGGATCAGGAAAGGGATTTTGGAGCAGGGGTGCTTAATACACAACTCACATGTGATTCTCAAGAATTCAGGTGTAACTCCCATGCCAGAGACAAGGGGAAATTCACAAACCACCTCTCTGAGGTTCTCCTCAAGTGGTTCTTCTGTCTGTCTGCAGATCAGGACACGTGGCACAACGGGCTGCTCTCTCTGAAGGGAGCCAAGAAAACGTACAGTAATGGGATTAGTAATAATTGGTATGTGACACTACAACTGAAAGGTGCAAAGTATGTAGCATAAGCTTCTAGTTAATTTCTATTATAGTGAAATATCCTGAATCACTACCCTCATTATTACATTCTAAATTATTACCCCAAATATCCTAAGACATCCTGATATCTCCTATTTGGTGGGCTATAAAAACTTTCACCACTCATTCAACTGAAGGTACAGTCTCATAACTGAAATCAATACACAAGGTATTGTTTTATTAATGAGTTTTCATGTACCATACTCTGAAAAATTTACACTTGGCTAGGCTAGTAGCCTCTCCAACACTCCCAGCTGATCACCTTACATTTCCAATATGCAGACTTTGAACTATTACTTACAACTCTGGAAAACTTTAAGTGGGCAGAAAGCTTTCAACACAGTTCTCAGACCTCGGGAAGTTAAGCCAAAGCAGTTTGGTCTATGTGCAACTTCCACCAGACCTCCTTCAATTACTTATTCCAGATATAGACTTCCCTCTCCCCAGTGATTACAGAGGCACTAGATGCAATGCACAAAATACAGCAGCTGTAGGACCGGGTCTGCAGCACTGATTGAAGATGTCTGCTATTTGAAAGATCTCTTCCTCTCATCACCAAAAACAAGGTGTGCAGTAGACTGTAAAAAGGGAAACCAGTCTTTCATGACGGCAGAATAAATGGTTCCTCTGCCATTAGGCAGTGCTTGATCGCTGCCAGGCAAAACCCAAACTTTACAGAGCCAATCCTTAGCTGCAAATTCCTCAGATTCTGCATGTCCAACTCTTCTTAAGGTCTGATTAGAAGACAACCAGAGTAATCAAGAGTTTCAACTCTCAACCAACAGCAGCAGCTTTGCTAACATGAACTGCTACATAATGCTCAGTGTCCAGAAAAATTAGTTCCTGGGAACTTAAAAATGAGCACTAAATTAGCAGGCATTTTCAAAATTACTCTGCATATCAACTCACCACCTGCAATGTCAGAATGAACCTGATAAAACTCCTGAAAGACTAGGAGACTAGGACTTGTGTCCCCAAGCACTTCTGTGTCACTCACCTTGCAACAAGACTGGAATAGAACAAGACCTGGGCCCAAAGTGAGCAACGGGCAAGAAAAACACTGAAAAGCTCTTCACTACATGACCAACGCTACTGAGTAAGGCAGGAAAGAGTCTGTGGTTCTGGAGTTCCCATAACAAGTGGGGAATAGCAGGATTAATTAAGTTTGAAAGGCAGATTTAACTCCTGACATTTCCTATTTTTCGAGTGTTCAATTTTCGGATATTAATGTTCTTTGAACGCACCGTTTATAACACAATTCATACAGAAAATACCCACTGCCCATCTGCTTCATAACATGTTCAAGAAACGTTACAATGTATTTGCTTCATATAAAAAGATTACAGTAACAGGAACTGTGCGTCACAGCTGACCACCATATAATTTTAAAAGCAGCTTCTTCTCTTTTTCCAGCTGAGTAACTTCTTCTATTGAAGTATCCACCTGAAATAAAAAACACTTAGTCCAGAATTAAAATAAATAAATAAGTAAATCCCAGTTGCATTATGAAAAGAACTGAGCACATACTACTAACAAATAATGTAAATATTTCTAATAGCTACTCTGAAATTGAGATCTTTCATTCCAAATGAAACCCTGAAAGAAGTTTTAAAACTTATTTCATTCTGGATTATCTATTTATTGTCTCCAGAAGGCAAGAACTGGGAGATAAATACATATTTTTTTATTGTCAGGTGCCATAGACGTTCAAGAGAATGAGTAGTTTCTACTTTAGAAATCAGGGCAGAGTATCACAGCAAAAGCTATTTGGCCGTCAGCTTCCCAGGCATGCCAAAAATGACACAGTCCTTCAGAACATCTGTGAACTACTTGCTTGTAAATGATAGAACACTATGCTGGTAAGTAACTACACAGATCCTAATTCTGAATAAACACCAATTAAATCAAGTCTTAGCACCAACTGAGACAAGCAAATGTTTGCCCAACGTCATTTGGTCTGCAATGAAGAACAAAAACCATGAAGCTCTCAAAATAATTTTAAATGCTGTATTTTCAAATCCATTAATGTGTGCTCTCCTACACTACCGTATGTTTACGAAGTAAATGAAGTAGCTAAACTGTTGGTGCCATTAATCTCCAGTTCTCCATTAAATATCAAGCAGCGTTCATTTCCCTGTGAGTCTTGTCCCACTAAAGATTGTGCTTACCTACATAGAGCATTTTAGGCAGATGCAGGATTGCACAACCTCACCTGCAGGGGCCTCATGACTCTGTCAGCATCTCAGCCACTCAAAGCACAGTAGAGCCTGCTATGCTGCTCATTTCATACCATGTAAACACACCTGTAAGCCTACCAAAATCACAACTATTCTGTTTCGCATCTTTGTGGTGAGTGCCATGTTGAACAGCAACACACAGGGCTTTAAATGCATCTTCCAGATCTACCGCAGCTATTTCTAATCGAATTAGGAATCTGTTGCCTGTAATGGGGTTAAACAGCTAAAACTGATTTTCCCTGTGCTTCCAGTTAAGCATTATTAATAGCAACTAGAATTCATAAGAAAAAGATTGACATCAGAAGAGTGACCGAATACACAACTAGGTTGATTTTCCTGAGAAAATAGGTGCTATATTTCTGCAGATTTCAATGTGGAATCACACTTCAAATCACAAAACACTACTATAACATTGGTAAAATGCAGCTTTTCTTTTAAAATTTAAAGCCATAATATGTGGCTATTTTTAAAATGTTATTTATAACCATTTAAAAAGACACTGACAGCAGAGGAAAACTGGAACAACAAATGCAGGTAATATTGGGAGCATAAAAACAAGCACCTGAATTACAAATCTCTAACACAGTATTTCATGATTGCTTGTTGCAGTGAGTGCTACATTTCACATTAGTGGAGCTGCCCTTGAAGAGACCATTGTTTCAACTGTTTGGTAACTTGCAGTTAATTAACAGAGGATATTAGACAGAAAGCCTAATTCCATGGAAATCTTAGCATTTGTATGAGGGCTGTTGCTCGAACACTGCCTTCATCCATCTTGGCAATAAAGCAGGCACACACACATAAAGAAGGTCTGGATTTGGGCAACACAAACAGAGAGAGGTATGAGCTATCTGCAGAGTTTTCATTATTATTATACTGCTAAAACCGGCTGCCGCAGGGAGACTTTCACCAGAACTCACTGAAACTCAGGCCACTTCACAAGGTACTACTTGGCATGCAGAGTGTACTACCTACCCCAAAGGCCCAAGCAGTCTTCCAAAAAGCAAAACAACAATAACAGAGTATTTTATGTATGCCACAATTTCCCTGTGAGATCCATTTTTCTATTTCCTAGATATGCTTCTAATTGGGTGTGTATTTAGATTAGTTCTCACATAATTTCTGCACATACAGATCACTCATTAATATATTTTTACCAAATTAATCAGGTTCTTGGCAGTCAACTAAATCAAAACAGTTATCTATTTAAAAAAAGAATGAAAGGACAAAAAAAAGGAAAAGGGCAAAAAAGCAAAACAAGAAAGAAAAGATAGGATGTACGTGTGTAAAAAACTTAAGTATGAAAGTACTGAGAGTCTTACTACCTAGGTTAGGAAATCTCAGCTATCGTTTCTAGATTAACACACACAGAAGTGCCATACTTGCTTATTTTTGTTGTCCGCAAATGGTTCACAGACAATAGATGATGTCAGCTTCTTGGCTTGTAGAGAAATATTAAAGCATAATGCTATTTTTAGCTAACTTCCTAAGGAAATCAGGCATACGCAACTGTGTTCACACTCAGCCTTCTCTCCTAGTATTTTTTAACCCACGACCAATTTCAATAATTTTTGATAAAAGGCTACATATCTCAAATGCACAACATGCCTGCACATATGGGAAAGCTGGCAGGCATGTTGAGGACAGGCAGCGTATTAAAGACCTTGTTAAAAGGAAGGAGGGGGTGATGGTTCACTCCAAGGGGCAGCAGCTGGCAGCACCCTGCCATTTCCAGCCCACAGACAGCACTTGAGTAACAACCATCTACTAATGGGGGAAAAAAAAAAGAAAAGATAAAAAAGAGAGACTTCATTAGATTGCTGCTTATGAAACACCATATATGCATCTGCATATAGCATGCTATGTTCTATCTTGGCAGGAAGATTAGCTCAGTTGTTTAATGGGACTTATCCATCCCTGATTTAAATGATCCTAACTGCTCCTCACAGTCTTTAAAATATGTCCCTTGGCACTAATAATTTTCTGATGAAGGCTAAATTATGTTCAGATCGAATTAAAAAAATTGAGGTAAATTGCATTAGGCTATTTAATACAAATGTTCACTCTGAGCAGCAATTCCATGTTTATTCTCATATCCTGTAGGAACAAGGACATAGAGGTGATCTGTCTTAACAAAAATCTCCAGATGCGATGAGAAGCAAAGACAGGGGAGAACCTAACTAACGGCATCTGGTTTTCCTCTGTGCCAGTGGCCTTATTGCTGGTAACCACCATAAATTACATTTGTATCATCAAGTAGGAAGTCCCACCACCACGTGCCTACTCCTATTAACCTGTTCCTGTGCTAATTATCCTTCACTTTCCAGATGTTCCACTTTCTCCCGCAACAAACTCTAACATAGCAGTAACATATAGCATTATCTATCCGTACATAGTCTCCTCTCCTGAATGTACGTTTCCTGCTCTGTAGTCAGAGAGTTCAATTTTTTCCCCTCCAGATACATTTTTTTCAAAGCTACATTATTTATCTTCTCCCTCTTCTGTATGTATTTGGCTGGCCCTGGGGCTTTGTTTTTATGTTTATCACATTTCTCTCTTTCCTCTTCCTTAGCTGAACAGAAGCTGGAGACAACTATACTTCCCTCTGCTCCTCTAACACACTGAGCACTCATTAATTACTTCTTCACAAGGTTCACTTACTTCCTATGTTTTCTTTACCCACTTCCACCTATCCAGAAATACGTGTAACACTTAGGAAACACAAAACAGCTGGGTCAGTGGCTGCCCACTCTGCAGCAGCCAAATTACCTGGATCTCCATTATTCCAAAAGCAGAGCCTGAAATAAACTGGCAGGGCTCACTCAAGGGCTTCAACGCTGAGAACAGCAGGAACAGTCACAGTATGCATGAGGTGAAGTGGCAATGATTTCTTACGGCACTGATGTGCTCACTCAGTCTACAGGCAATGCTTTTACTTCAGGTGGCCAAAAAGGTCCAGGGGGAAGGAGAGGAGATGACCCAGAACACCCAGATTGACACTGAAAAAGCCAAGGGCATTTGTGACTTTGGAGAGCCACACAGATACCAAAACTGGGTGAAACAAGGGAAGCCTTACCAATTCCTGCACAAGGAAAGACCACACTACATTTACGTTTTCAATGTAACTAATGCTGTTGCTGAAATAGAAGACTGCTATTTAGGGGAAATGTGCTAAAGCATAAAGCAGCTTCAAGGATGGGTGCAGCCTTGAAAAAAGAAGGATTAAAGGTGATTGCATAAGAATAGTAAGAACATGCATGAGAACAGAGAACACACTATATTACCAAATTGCATTTAAATATCACTAATTGACCCAAAAAAAGAACAAAACTCTTTGCTAAGCTCACACTCAACCAATCTTGCTAAATAAAGCCTAATTATGGGCTAATCACCTCAGCCTCCCTGCACAGTTGACAGAAATGGATCTAATGCCTAGGTGTTATTCTGTGTACATCTCACTATGGAGATACAAAACAGAAATTGACTCCATTTGGACAAGAATTATGTAAAAAAAAGCAAATCAACACCAAAAGATCCCTTAAGATGCAATTAAACCACTACATTCTTTGGTGTGTTTGTAGAAAGGCAGAAAAGACAGTAAGTTTTTTAAAGCGTGTTTAAAACTGGAATAGTGTGTGGCTGGCAATGGGATTTGCTCTCCAACCTTACTGAGCACACTGCTTTCTCTCACACACGTTCTGCAGCTTCTCCAATCTCCCCATGCCCACTGCCCTTCAAGTGCTTTAAATCCAAGCTCCCAGCCTTCCCACACTGCCTGCACCCTTGCCACAGGCACCTGGCAAGCTTGGAGAATGCACCCACCAAGCGTGCGTATCCTTTTCACATGTTCTGTGCCATAACTCAAACTAAAGAGCATGAGTACAGATAAAAAAAAATAAGTAACTAAGTAAATAAATGAGAAAGAAAGAGACACAAGAATGTTTCATTTATAAAATATGTCTATATGCTGTACAGCTGATTTAATAACGTGTATATTATGTAGATATACTTAATATAATTTATGTATCTCATGGAAATTGAGACAGGCGTCAAGATGACTATAACCTGATAATATAAATTTTATTATTGGTCTCCTGTCCTGGTAAGAACTTCACACAGATGGTTCAGGAAACATTGTAGGTCCATTTCCCCTCCCTACAGATCTGAGCCTACAGATGGGAGCTGCTATACACCATTAGGTACACTGCCCACTTGCACCAAGACTTTCATCTTGCAGATATGAGCATCAAAACTGCAGGGGAAAGCACAAAGAGAGGCAGACAAAAGAGAGAATACGTACAAGAGCAGGCAGATGTAAGTTTTCACCTCCACAGGCATCACTCAACTTACAAATGATGCAGCCAGCAAAGCACTAGATCTTTTTTCCCTGTCCAAAATTTTGTCAGTTTTCAACCCTCTGCTATTTTGTCATCTTATTAGAACCCTTCTGATTCTCTTAGCTGTAAGCCACAGCAATGCTATTTCCCAGTGTTCTACATTCAAGATGCAAGCCTAAACATCAAGCTAAAGGAAGGGTGTTTATACACCACTGAACGAGCAGAACTAAATGGTTTTCTGAGTGATAGGTACTTTTGCAGAATAACTATGCACATTTTTAAGGCATCTATCACCGCAGGATCTTCTTTATTCTATTTAAGTCTCCAAAGACTTTCTTTTTCAGTGCTGAAATGCACTGAGCAGAAGGTGGAAAAAAAATAAATTGCCACATAAATGCAGGTGTAGAAAAATCCTGCAAGTCCCACATGACGTTACTGATTTCTTCTCTGCTGTGTGCACAGAGGACTGGGACAAACAAGGCAGAACCACCGGCACGCAGCAGCCAGCCTGTGAACTCATCAGGGGCACATTTGCAAAGGCTTCTACTCAACACTAATTGCACTGGGAAAGAAAACACTACAGAGGGTTACACCTACGAGGATTCGAAACTAATTGTAGGGCCAGTAACACCCAGCCTTCAATTACAGCAGGCCTAGCTTTATTAAAAAGATCCAGAAATTCTCCTGTTCTGTATCACTAAACATATCCAGAATTAAAACTTATGCTTGGGCAGAATATTTCAGCTGTGTGTTATCATGCCAAAGCCTTCCATCAGAAAAACAAATTAAGAAACACGACTTGGAGATGAGTCTTTTGCCATCTCTTCTGCATGCTAACATGTGCATCATCCATGCTTAGCATAAGAGAAATAAGCTGTAATGCGTTTGCTAGTGAAAGACATACATTTCTGGAAGCTCATTAAACACCACCGTAAAGACAGAACAAACACCTCAGTGAGTTTAAAGCTCTGCAGGGGACAGGGTCTACGATTCTCGATGAAATAACCACTGCAATACTGAAAGACATAGCTAAAATTTTATTCTCTAGGACTACACTGGCACTCCACCAAATGACTAAAATGGGCCACAATGCCTTTAATAGAAAAGGTACACATCTTTGTAAGACAATGTTTGTTATTAAATTAGTAGTTAAATTTTAAGAAGCATATGTAGATGTCATATAATTCTTTGTTACTGACAAAAATGGCAAAGGTTCTGCAGCCTGAAATATTTGCTTACCATTACAAAGTGAGGCGAGAAGAATTCTCTGAACAAGACAGATGTGCATTTAAAACTAAGTAACACTAGGGATGACAGAGGCACCTGTGCAACCTCATGAGGTTTCTTGCGAGGATATTTTCCACAATTTATTTTTAAGATACAGTTATGAATACTGAGCTCAATGCAATATAATAACAGCTTTCTGTATACAGAAGAGCTGATAAAACAATGTTCAACACTGCATTAAAAGATTCAGACCTGTAAGAGGAATCACTGTTCTAAACTGTTTTTGTCCCATGAATCTCTCATGTTACTGGCCAACTCATGGAGAGGTTTTGCATTATGATGTGTAATGGAGGCACAGAAGCTGGAGTTCTACGTGCCACTGGTTTCAAAATAATTAGTTAAAAAATATGTATAAGCACATAAATGTTAATTGCATTTTTGAACTAAAAAGGCAAAACTTTGGCTATAAAGAAAACAAACACACACCACAAAAGAAAGTCCAGCCTGTACACATTTTCCTCTAAACATAAACGGGTGTTTGTTTGTTTGTTTGGTATTTTGTTATCCATTTATGATGGAAATAAGTATTCAAAGATCTCCTACGAAGACAGGCTGAGAGAGTTGGGGTTGTTCAGCCTAGTGAAGAGAAGGTTCCAGGGCAACCTTATGGTGACTTTCCAATACCTGAAAGGAGCCTATAAGAAATCTGAGGAAGAGCTGTTCACTAGGGCATGTCGAAACAGGACAAGGGGTAATGGTTTAAAACTAGAAAAGGGTAGATTTAGGTTGGATGTTAGGAAGAAGTTCTTCCATATGCGGGTGGTAGATCACGGGAACAGGTTGCCCAGAGAGGTGGTGGAGACCCCATCTCTGGAGATATTCAAGGTCAGGCTTTATGGGGCTCTGAGCAACCTGATCTGGTAACATTGTCCCTGCCCACTGCAGGGGCGTTGGACTGGATGGTCTTTAAAAGGTCCCTTCCAACCCAATACATTCTATGATTCTATTATTTGTTTTTAATTCATATTCAACCCTAGTTATTGGCTGTGTTGTGGCTGGTCAGCAGCTTACATGAAAACAGAGCATTAATACCAGCAGGACCACTGCTGTGCCACACACCAAAAAGGAGCCTGTTTCCTCAACCAAAAGGTTAGAATGGAGTGACACGGACAACTACAGAAACATCCCTACCGAAAGGACCACAGAAGCAGCTATGAAATTAGCCCTCTATCTCCGGCCAGTTCTGGACAGATTAAACATTCACGTCACACAGCAGCCACTCGGAACTGTCACCCGTTACTGGGTCACGGACAGAGGTGGCGAGTGAGTGACAGTGCTGTCCTGCAGGGATCCTCCAACGGAGAGAGGTGGAATCCATCTAACTGTAAGCCAGTGGGAAAAACTCAGAGTGAGCCCAAAGTGACCCTGAGACCGTGATGAAAAGCTGACAGCTCCAGAGGACCTCAGCTATTTTTTTGCTAGAGGCATATTTATGCATTTTATAATGTACATCCAGAAGTCTAAGATCAGTCTTCCTGCTGTGTTCTTCCTCCTGGGCTGGAAAAGACTACATCGGAAGTCACGCCTGCTCGTTTAGGGTTTTCACATAACTACCCTTGACAGGCACACAAACAGCACATCGGCACGCACGATGCCTTTCCAAACCAGTCTGCACTACCAGACCTCACCTGGACAGCTTCTCAGGTGGGAAACTGCAAAAAGAAAACACCAGCTGGAAACCTTGGACCCAAATATTCCACAGAAGTTCAAGGCACTGTAAACCTGGACCCAGATCCAACTTTATCCAGAACACACAGTACCCAGGAAATAAAAAAAACTAAAAATGTCAAACAGCTTGTTGGCAGACAAATTAAATGCATTAACAGGTTTTTGTGGCCAAATAATGGAAAGAAAACGTCCTGGTTTGTCTCCCTGTGCCTAGCAATGTGGTTTTGTCTTCACTGCGTGCAGGAGACCCCTCTTACTCTCTGCTACTGGCGGGAGTTACAAGCCAGCAAAACCATTTAATGAAATTTAAAATTGTGTTATCATTTGTATAGGGGGCAGTGCACTCCACTGCCCAGCACGCTGCAATGGGCACGCAGGCATGCATACCCATAGCTTGGAACTTGCACAGAAAGAGGGTGAAGGTGGGAAAAAAGCAAGGAAAACCCTCACAGGGCAGATGAAGGCCAGGCCAGGACAGCAAAAACTAGATAAAGGCAGTAGCCTACCTTACGAAAAAGAAAATATAATGCTGTAAGCCAGTATCCACTGCTGAAACAAGCTATGTTACTCTTGTAGTTTGCCTTGAACAGTGCCCAGTGACATTTTAATATACTGATCAAAAGGCTACCTAGTTCTGCAAGGATTTCCACCTAATACAGAATAGTATTTTGCAGAATCAAATAGATTTTTCAGCAGCTTCAATGTAACTTTTTACCTTCCAGAGCAGCAATTCAAGATGCCAAGATTAAATAACCTTCTCTCTCTGCCGGGGGTGACAAAACACTTCAGTGACAGCTGTGTCCCAAGCTAAAAACTTCACCTCATAAAACACTTCAAGAACATAGCTACAGTAAACATAGTCATACACCAGAAAAACAGAAGCCTTGAAAGTAGCCACTTTGCAGGCCATATTAAAAGAAGTTTCTGTTAATATTTTTGTTTTGTACTGCTCTGACTTAATTCCATCCATCTTCTGTTACTACTCTACACATATCACCAATCACTTTAATCTCCAGTTTTCCTTACAAAAGCCAGGCTGCTGGCTCTCGGTGTCTTCCAAGCAGTGAAAAACATGGACAAAGGAGACAAATTTACCTCTTCAGAGAGCTCACCTTTGGAGATTCAACCTCTGAGTGTACTGAAGTTTGGTCAAGTCCTATTGCTGCATTACACAAACAAAAACCTACTCCATTAACTTCAACCTTATATCAAGCTTCACTTATACTTGAAATGGCAAATTTGTTACTCTTCAGACACTGACTACTGAACCACAAAACATGCTCTTCTATGGAGGTAAGAACCAATGTTACTCCAAATGCACACTCTGCATGCTGGCTGCTTAAACCAGAGTAAGACAGCAAAATGAGCCACTATGTTAAACCACTGAAAAATATTCCTAATGAGCTAAGAGTGCCTCTAAAGTTGAGAGAAAACAAGTCTAAACAGCTCAGTTGTTTCAAGGGACTTTGAAGGTTTCTCAGCTGAAAACAGAATACACTTATATACTAAGTAGATACTGATTTTAAAAGACAGGAAGGAAATGGTTCACACCAGGTGCAAAGAGGGAAACCACAAATTTAAAATTACTAAATAGACCTGGTTTGTCCCTCTGCAGTAC
>NW_010204741.1:0-1757 GCF_000695765.1 Mesitornis unicolor | reverse complement strand
TCAGCAGGATGCACTGACATTGGTTAGATCTGTACTGACCAAACAGAAGCCAAAAATCAAACCAGGCTAAGGTATATGCAACATGCACTTCATAGAGCAAGCCCAAGCTCCTAGGACAAGCCCTTGCTTCCATGAGGCAAACTGAGGAAAAAGATAAATTACCCCACCAGCAATTCCTTTTGTTCATCTTTCTTCCTATGAGCAGAAGCTTTTTTTTTTTAAATATACTTAATCTTAAGTATCGTTGAAACTCCACACGTCTCTGCCACCTCACAAGCACCACAGCCTATTGTGAACAGTGCTGCCACTTGAGTGAACAGGCACAGGATCTTTGTCAGAGAGATATATTTAAGGTAATTTTCCTCTCATTAGAAGACTCAGAATAAGAAGAAAAGCATCTCTGAATATAAGAATGAGACAGATTAAATACGCAAAATTCTCTTGATAAATTTTTAAAGCAAAATATTGAGCCTTTCACCACTGAAATTACACAAAGTAACAAACCAGAAGAACCACGCTACAACATACAATTTCACATCTTATGCAAGCAGAATTACCACCGACAGCAAGAAAGTGAACACATTCATCCAGAGAAATGTGGTGCTTATTTTAGGAATAATCTTCATGCAAAATTAAAGATCCCTTTCTCAAGGAAAGAAATGTAGATTAAAACATCTTGGGGCTATTGGTAGGAGAGATCACTTTCTTACTGAAGTAGAGCTACATTACCAAAACCAAGGAGCAAATGGTAGCAATTGGACCTCTAAGGAAAAGCAGAGAAAGGCAGCACAGAAAATTCTGTTGAGCAGCACAGTATAAGAGAGTTTAAACCTTTTATTAATAAAACCTGAACAATGGAAGACATGTATAACTTCCAGAAATACCAATTTCACCAGGAGAGGACAGGAAATGTTTCCCATTAACAGTCTAATAATGGAAAAATGCCCAAGGGAAACAAACCTGTGACGCAGCAGAAAACAAACATTTCAAAAAGTATTTGTGGCAACGAGCTGCAGAGAGCCAACAACCACCCTGTCCTCTCCAGCTGGCTCTGCTGAGCCCCACTCCACAGAGCAGCAGTGGAAAAATGGAGAACGTGAGGTAGAAAGAACAGTCCGCACATATCGATGTAAGAGAAAAGCAGTGAGGGAAAATGAAAATAAAAAAGGGTCAGCTCACAAACATCCCTTCTGCAACAGCTGGGAGATGTGAACACTGACAGGCAATAGGAGACTGATGTTTCAGAGACTTTGTGCTGCTCTGAAGGAACATTTCCATCTGTGGTCTTGCTGGTGGAAATGAAGATAAATTCACTCCAAGACTTCAAAACAACCACGGCAAAAGCACTGTAAGTGTTTTCAAATAATAACTGGCACGACAGAAGGGAACTCGAGCGTTTTGTCTCATTCTGTCAGTACAGTTAGTTATCAAATTGTGTAGTTTCTTCCCGAAACAGAGTGCATTCTGCAGTAGTGCCCAAACACCGCCTCTCCAGGAGGACATCCCCCAGACACACGCACAGCACTAGAAGGCACCCACACTGAATGGGATACGTATGTACTACCTGTAGCACCCTAAATCCAAAGCCCCAAGGCACAGACTATCCAATTCTGCCAATACCACTTTCCAGAAGACCCAGAAGATATGGGGACAAATAACAAAACAAATCCAAAACAGACTGGCAGGTTTTTGTCACAGACCAAGAATGAAGAGCAGCTATAAAAAGGAACTGGCTGAAGAAAAGAAGCCAGAGAGTC
>NW_010204740.1:8914-16529 GCF_000695765.1 Mesitornis unicolor | reverse complement strand
CTGAGCAGGTCCTGTATCTGCTCACAAGATGACGCCAGCTTGCTCAGGGTTTTATCCAGCTGGGTCTTGAAAACCTCTCAAGACAGAGACTGCACAGCCTCTCCAGACAGCATGTTCCAGTGCTTGACTGTCCTCATGGTGAAGGATTTTCTCCCGACTTGTGCTTGGACCCTTTCTTGTCTGCTGTCTGTCCTCCTCCTGCTATGTACCCTTGGGAAGGGCCCAACTCCATTCACTTGACAGCTTTCTCGTAGACCCTGGCTGACCTTTCATATACTGGAGGGGAGGCTCAAAATTGGATACAGTATTTTAGATACTGTTTAATGAGTGAAAAATAAAAGGGGAATAATTTCTTTACATGTGATTTTTATTACACGTTGATGCGCGACTTGGATCAGCTGGTGATAATCACAGAATCACAGAATCGCTCGGTTGGAAAAGACCTCTGAGATCATCACGTCCAACCGCTCCTGTCTACCCCCTAAACCATATCCCTAAGTACCTCGTCTACTCGCTCTTTAAATACATCCAGGGATGGTGACTCCATCACCTCCCTGGGCAGCCTGTTCCAGCCTCTGACAACCCTCTCAGTAAAGAACTTCTTCCTTGTCTCTAACCTGAACCTCCCTTGGCACAGCTTGGTGCCGTTTCCCCTTGTTCTATCCTCCATCACCTGGGAGAAGAGACCAGCACCCACCTCTCTACAACCTCCCTTTAGGTAGTTGTAGGTGGTGATGAGGTCTCCCCTCAGCCTTCTCTTCTCCAGGCTAAACAACTCCAGTTCCCTCAGCCGCTCCTCATAAGGCTTGTTCTCCAGACCCCTCACCATCCTCGTGGCTCTTCTCTGAACACGCTCCAGAATCTCAACATCCTTCTTAATAATGCTGAAAGAAGGGTTTGGTCCTTGATAACTTGATATACCTGCCTATTCACAAAGGAAAAAATAGTAGTGTCTTGCATTTAAAGAATTGTGCACAGTGAAGGTCTGCTGTTTGCAAGAAAAAGCCCTCTCTTGCTTTGCTATTTTCACCACAAACTTACTTTCACATCTGTCATGTGAAAAGCAGCTATGAATGATTTAGAACTTAAGTGGCATATATCATGTATGTGAGGATAAAGTGGAAAACTTAGCTAATTATAAAGTTGCTGATATAATTTTACAAAGAGTCTTATCAGTCATTTAAAGTCTGTGTTGATGCTTAAAATTTCGGGCTGAAGTTTGGTTTTATTTTGATTTAGAAAATTCCCATTGATCTGAAGAGCAAGCCAGAAACACAGATAAGGACTGAATTTGGGAGTTAATCTTTAGATGTTACTTTATGGTAATGTGGAGTAGGTCAAAAGGAAAGATATGTCCTATTAAAGATTTACTTCTCATCTCTACAAATCTGGAACAGATCAAAGAATTTCTTATTCATTCTGCAAACTTCAATGCATCGTTGAAACTGGCTATGGGGAAACTTCAGTTTAAACAGAAATGTTGGAAAATTCCAGAAGACTAATACTGAGAATTCAAGGGGAGATTTCTCAACCTTAGCTATCATTTTAATTTTTGTAATATGATCTACAAACACGATAAGATCTTCCTGGATAAAAGGTAATTAACAAACCCAAGTTTCCTAGACCTGCTCACTCAGTAGGTCCTGAAGAAAAAGAGGGAATGCAAAGCATCTACTTAGTTTTGCATGTGTTATTGCAGAATTTGGATAGCTCTCAAGCCCAGCTATTTTTTTTTCTTGGAATGCAGTTAGGTCAAGCAATTAAAAGGATAAAAATTAGAGTAAAGTGTTTATAGAGTGTGCCAAAGTGGGCAAGTAATGAACATCCTTATCTTCCCCATTTTCAGTGAGGAACAGTAAGAGTTAAGAAGGGAAAGTACTAGTACACAAGTTGGGAACCAACTGTATCGTCATAAAATCCAATTGCTACTCTCCCATTTGCTGATGTATTTATTATGTTTTATTTTGTTTGCTATAAATTTACTTGCTTCCACAGCAATACGTGTATTTTAATTATCCTACTGTGGATGAAAAGTGGTAAAGCCACATTAGAAATAGGGAAATGATGGGCTTTTATTTCTGAATGTATTTGAGCTTTATTGTTAGCTCTTTTATTCTTTCCATAAGTATCTGTTAAGGAGTTAAAGAGTAATGCAAACACATTTTAAAAACATCCCAAGGAGTTTTTGCCATTGCAAATGCTATTATTGGAATTTGATTTACCACTTAAGAAAGAATTCATTGCTTGATCAGATTTCAGATATTCCATAATGAGTAAAAGAATTCATGAAATATTCATTTTGAGATGATGCTTGAGCTTTTAAAAAAGGTCACAAAATGTCATTTAGAAATTCAGAATTAAATCGCAGACCCAAAGGAAGATTTAATCATTTGGGCATAGAAAACAAGTAAAACTGCTCTATTCCTGCTTTGCTGCTGTCTAGCCCCAGGGAATCCAAAATCCTTAGTCATCTTAATGCTACCACAAAGTTCTCCCTTGGTTTGAAGTCCTGCTCTGCACATACTGAGCAGCACCCTGGTCTTGCTAAGACTCTTCATGATTCAAACCAGACCAGCATCTCGACTTTCTTCCATTCGTCTGCTCTGCGTGGTCCTGGCTGAGAGATGGTCTCACTCTGAAGCATAGAAATGTAACAGAAATGACCATGGAGCAACATCGCACTAATGACTGCAAGAGATGATCAGTTGATGTTCATGACTAATTTTGATTGGGGTGGAATACAGAACCTCTGTTCTTGAGTTTCTGTGACTGATGTCAACATGAATGAACCAGAATAAAGGACATGGAGAATGGTTTTCAAAATTTCAAACCTTAAGGAGGGTCCTAAGACTACAACTGACTGTTCATATGATTGGTTTGCTTCCAAAATGTTCTGAGTGCTTGGAAGAGGGGCAATAATGGCAATAATGGCAATAATGGATGGCAATAATGGCAATAATGAATGACAATAATGATGTTTACCTCATCCCAACTTTTTCTTCATTTCTGTCTCTTCTTCATTTGCGGTTTATTAACAAGCAACAGGACCCACTGCAAGATAGAGCGTTGAAGCCATACAAGAGTGGTTGCTGTTGCCTGGAGAATATGGTGTGCATATGCTCAAGACAGGCACTATACCTGAGTTACTGCAGTTTTGTCTCTAAGAAGTCAGCGGTATCTATTTTTTAGTTTACTGTCCCTAGAAACAACTATTCGGTCAAAAAGATGAGAACGATCTTTCATTGTAACTCATTCAGGTTAACTAGTTATAAATACAAAAATTAATTCTTTTATTGTTTTTGCCACTATTTTTTATTTTTTCAAGATTCCCAGCAGCAAGGAATGTTGTCCCTTTAAGATGTAAGGCCCAGTTTGACCAGGGCATGAGAATTTATGTTGTAACTTGACATGCCCATTTATTTCCTTTCTTGGCTTCTTCAGCAATACTGTTGGCTTGGATTACACCAGACCTTGACTCACTTTCTGAAATAAATGCTATACAGTTAAGAATACAGCAGTATGTTTTCTAAAACATACTATTACTGCTGGCATTCTGAGCTGTCTTGCAAGCTCATACTTAAAAACCTCATGCTGCCTTGAGGCCTCTGTAAAAGCAGAGTATTATTGCTCTTTGGGGGAATTAACTAGTAAACATTCAGCAGTCAAAAGACCTATCTACTGTTTAAAGTTTCAACTGGCGCCCAAAAGAGTAAGCTAAGGTTTTACACTAGAATATAACACAATAACATCTTGATTAATGTTGGCCTATGAACTCTTTTGGTAGCTTATATTCACTACTACTCAGGCCAGCTCAGCTTTAATCTTGTTCTAACCTTGATCCTGTAACTCCAAAAGCTATTTCTATTGCCTGTGTGATACCATCAGCTGTCCCAGATTCTGTGTCATGTCAGCAAAATGAACATGAGGTTTTCTGTTGTGCACAGCCATGGCGTACTCTGCCTCTTGCTCCTTTGCAAGGCTGCCATCAGCTAGCACAGCAATGGCTGCATGCATTTCTAAACTGTTTAATTTAGACAAATTTTGGTTAACTCTGTCAAATACTTTGGTCCATGGGTGTTAAAGTAGTTTATCATGCTTCTTTACGGCTGTCTCATTTAGTGGTTGGATACCCTTGACAGAAGTGAAGAATCATCACTGGAAGATTCCAGCTCTTGTCATTCCACGTTTTATGGAGAAATAATAACTCATGCGATATGTGGGATTTTCAACTTCTGGTTATTTTTAGAAAGTTTATATGCAAGTGAATGCTTCTGCAATACCTCCACTGATATAAACCCATAGTGTTACTAAAATGGCTTTCATAGAAATAAAAGGATTATTTGACAAATTTTGGTGGTCTCTGGTTATTTTTTAAGTTTAGACTGTTCACTGGATTTGCATTTTGCTTTGTTTTGTTTAAAAAAATCCTTAAAAATAGCATGGAATGTGGTTTGCAAAACTAATGGCTTTGTTAAAGTGAGAACAAAATTAAGCTGGCCACTAAGAGACTGTAATAAAGGAGTAGGAAGAGTCTATCTGCCTCCCCACACCAAATCAAACCTTGTTCAGTAGCAAAATACATCATCAGAGTCATAGAATTATGGAATATTTGAGGTTGGAAGGGATCTCTGGAGATCATCTAGTCCAACCCACTTGCTTAGAGCAGGGTTGCTTAGAGCTGATTGCCCAGACCCCTGCCCAGATGGCTTTTGATTATCTCCAGGGGTGGAGACTTAACAACCTCTCTAGGCAACCTGTGCCAGTGTTAAACCATTCTTAAAGCTTTTTTTTTTTCTTATGTTTTAATATTATTCTAATTTGCTTTACTACAAAGACAATTCTGGCAGAGTTAAGACATTGTTGGCCTTTTTAAAAAAATAAAAATCTCACTGCCTATGAATTACTTAGTCTACCTCAGGGCTTTAAACTTGGTTTTCACACATAATGTTACATCACACTTCTTCACAGTTCAGAAGGCCATGAAACCACTAAATAGCCATCACCAGGTCAGAAACACTCTTGGTTCCTCTCCTGGTAAGTAAAATTGCAGAAGAAAGACTTACCCCAATCTCTGACCACGCCAAAACCTGCAGACTTTTGATAAGAACACTAATAGCGATACACTTAAAGTGAGGTTCAAGTGTAGGTGTGTGTAGCAGCACTTATTTTCTTGATTCCACATCTTTATTTGAAGACATTTTTTGTTTGACAAGTATTATTTAAACCTATTGACTACTCTTCAAAAGGTTGTTAAGTATTAGCAGTATGTTCCAGCTGCTCTTCCTCATCATCAGCGTTGTGATGACTTTCTCTTCCCTGCATTTACACTGTGAGTAGTGACTTTACACTATGTAAAGTATACATTTACCAAGTAGCCACAGATCTGAAGCCTTACTCTGAAACTCCAGTATGTAGAAAAAGTAGCATTTCATGAGTGCTTTGCTTTGTGTAGGTGTATGTTATCTGGTAGAGAACAAAGCTCCTTAATATTGTGTACATGAGTGCCTGAAAGGAAGTGAGCAGTCCTCAAGACAGCACATCAGGTTGTCTTTTAGAAAAAGACTGGCTACTTTTAAATTGAATTGACAGTTTGTTTGTGAGCTGCTTAGTTCTCAAATACATATGCATCTAGTGTGCATATATACATATATATACACATATACGTAAAATCATAGAAAGGTTTGGGTTGGAAGGGACCTTAAAAATCATCCAGTTCAACCTCTCTGCCATGGGCAGAGACACCTCCCACCAGAGCGGGTTGCCCAAAGCCCCATCCAGCCTGGCCTTGAACACTTCCAGGGAGAGGGCATCCACAACTTCCCTGGGCAACCTGTGCCAGTGTCTCACCACCCTCACAGTAAAGAATTTCTTACCAATATCTAGTCTGAATCTACCCTCTTCCAGTTTAAAACTATTCCCCCTCATCCTATCATTACCTGCCCTTATAAACAGTCCCTTCCCAGCTTTCTTGTAGGATCCCTTCGGGAACTAGAAGACTGCAATAAGATCTCCCTGGAGCCTTCTCTTCTTGATTGATTAAAGCAATGATTCTTAAATGATTAAAATAGATCTCAGTAAAGGTTAAAATCCAGTAAGGAAGCACTGAGATATTGTATTAGAGGCATGTACACATTTATTCAACTTAAGCTCTGGGTGCACATTTTAAATACTCCACCCTTGGGCTGTGTAACTGCGCCTTCTCTGAATTTAAAAGGTCCACAGCCAAAAGGTGTGTATTACTTAAAACTTTGTCAAATGTAAATAAATAAAAAATGAGAGTGTGATAAGGTCAACATATGATGATGGATGCCTTGTCCTCGTACATTTGAAGTTATAGCTTGCAGGCTGCTTGAAGGTCTTATGAACACCTATCACCACCATCCTGCACAGGAAAAAAAAGGAGGAAGATGAACTGATGGCAACATTTTAGTGTGTGGACTAAAGATAAATTTAGTGCCAAAAGGAAATTACTATTGTTTAAAATGCAAAGCTTTCTATTTATTCTTCTCTAACTACAGACTTCTGGCAGTACAATTTCTGATATTCATATTGTTCTTAAAAGGGCTCTCTTTTTTAATCTACAGTGTTGTAATTATTTTTTTAATTGTTATAGCACTGCAAATAAATTTGAAAAACACATAGTGCTGCATTAAGCATGTATTTCAGAACTCAAGGGAGCTCAAAAATAAAGGCCTGCCTGTATTATTTATGTTTTCACTAGATTCATCAAAGTCAAATGCATGACATTATCACAACTGTGTTTGCACGACTGAACTCAACAGATCACTGTCAATACAGAATTTTTATCACCTGCATTGCACAGGAATATTCTGTAACACCTTTGCAATGTGAAACACTATATAGGGCAGCAAATCTATCAAAAAGTAGTATACAACGTGCAATAGGTATATACAGACTTTTGAGATAATTTTTTCCCTTCTAATTTGCATGGTTCATGTTTGGGGGAAAAATTATGTGCCATGTAGATGATGGTACACTACAAGTAGACAGCAAAGTTTTCCACTTCACAACTTGAAGATAGCCTATTAAAATAAGACAAAATAGTTGTTTTAATAGTCTATTGGAATCATGTTTGGTTTTAACCTGTATATCTTCAGGGAGTAAGATTGTCTCTTTACAAATATACTAGAACAGATTTTGTCCAATCTCTTCTATCATAATTCATTTAAAGTTTGTAGTTCCATTGAATGTGTGCTTGACCGAAAACTGGATTTTAAAGGCCCCAAACTGAACTTCAGAGTTTCTTTTGGCATCTACAAGACCAACAGAGAAAATTAAATGTTTGTGAGGTTTTTTTTTGAGGGGGGAGTTATGGATTTGTTTGGTGTTTTTTGTTTTTTTTGTAGGGAGATCACTAACACAACTAGTTGTGTTAGCAGGAATCCTGGAAATCGTACCCTTGAGTTTACTATGTAAAACATAAGACACCTAATTACACTTTTGGGAAAGGCAGCATCTGAGTCGTAGAATCATGGAATCATAGAATACCAGGTTGGAAGGGACCACAAGGATCATCTAGTCCAACCTCTCAAGGTAAAAGTATAGTTTAAATGAGTTGAGTCAGCACCCTGTCAAGCTGACTCTTAAAACTGAC
>NW_010204740.1:0-8883 GCF_000695765.1 Mesitornis unicolor | reverse complement strand
GGAAATCCACCACTTCCCCTAGGAGATTATTCCAATATCTAATTGATCTCATGGTAAAAAATTTTCTTCTGGAGTTCAGTTGGAAAAAGAAGCCAAAGAAGCTTTAACCAAAGCTTAAAATGTTTTCTAGAACAGTATAATCTGTGGTATGCAACATATTTACTATGAAAATAAACCAAGAGTTATTTGTTTGGAGAAAGTTACTGAGGGCTTTAATCTCCAATATAGGCTCTGGAACCAGGGAGAGTTTCTTTTGTCTGCTGCCTGCTTTAAAAATGCACGTGTGTGTGTGTGTAGACTAGGACACCTATATCCTACCATCTTTTACGGTGGAAGTTTGTTTCTCTAAGAGCTCTCCATGCCAGGGAGGTGTCAGATGATCAGCAATTTCTCAGGACAATCAGAGGGGTCAAAAAGTGTTGCAACTTTTCTGTAGCAAAAGGAAATGAACGTGGCCATTTCTGCTAAATTTTATTCATTTATAGAGACTATCTCTCATTTTAGCTTAGTTTTAAAGCATTTTCAAAGTCTCCCACTGGTCAGATGAAGTATTGTACTGTGTGTTTTAATGAGGCATAAGGAAATGGCTAACTAATAATATTCTTTATTTTGCAGTTACTCAGGCAGGTGTAGGTTGGCAGCCCACGCTGTCACACAGTGTGACAACCTTGGGGAAAGGAGGGGAGGGAGGGACCTGGGGAGGCAGGTGTGAGGGAGGCTTGAGGAAGGGAGGGAGGTGCTCCAGAAGCCAGGCAGGGATGCTGCAGCTGGAGAGCACTGGTCCTGTCTCCTCAGCTGTTCACATTTCCCCCACCACGTTACACAGATTATCCCAAGCAGCCATCCATCAAAGGACGTGGGATACACATACCTCAAATATTTACCGTGCCTGCCCTTTGAGAATGAGACAGTTCCTTCACATCTGTGAGCAGGCCACTTTTAAAACATCAAAATAAACCATCTGGCTGCGCAACTGTTTCTAATTACTTTCCTGCCTAGACTGTAAACTCTGGGGTTTGGCACCGGCCTCCCTCCCAGAGTGCTGCCCAAATCCTGCTCCCAGGCAGCTAATCAGAGCCACTGCAGTACAGGGGGAGCAGCCCTGGAGCTGGGCTTGTCCAGCTCACAGCTCTCTGCACACCCGGCGGGTCTGTCCGGCTGTCTGTCCATCCATCTGCGGGAGTGCTCCAAGTGCGGCTCGCACCATGTACGCACAGGGGCTGCCGAGGCTGGTGGTCCTGTTGCTGGTCACCTCACTGCCAGCTAGTCACCCCGCACCACCAGCTGGCCCCCCAGCCTTGCGGTAAGTGTGGCTCTGAAGCCTCCTGGGGAGTTGCGACTGATTTAGGAGGTGTCAGGAGTGTGGAGGCTGGGGTTGCAGAGGGAGCAGTTTGCAAGCTCTTCTTCTGCCTGCTTAAAAGTGACACTGAGGGGAGTGCTCTGGGTCGCTGGGAACCTAAATAGGTGTTGTGTACGCTGTGGAGGTTTGTTGCTATGATGTATTTCATGCCCAAGGTGCAGAACTTCAAAGCAGTGAAGGGGGAAGAGTTGGATAGTGATTACTCTTCACACCCAAAACTCTAAATTCTGCTGCCTGAGAGGAGCAGGCACCTAACCACAAAATGCAGTGTGTTCCTGCTCACCGATGTGGTGGGGTGGTGAGGGATGCTCACCTCCCTTCACCAGGGCCACCACCTGCCTGCGCTTAGGGCCAGCAGCTCCTTTACTCCCTGAGCCTGCAAAATCTAGTGTCTGAGAAGTGCAGGTACTTGTAACCTGAATCCTCAGGATTCCCTAGCGTTGTGAACACCTATTTTTGGCTGGGTCAGTCCTTTGTTCTGTTTTCTTACAGTCCAGCTCCTGATGAGGCAAAATATAGTTTTCCCTGTATATGTCCTGATTCTGTGTGGTCCAGTGAGTGGTACAATTGCATGGCAGAACTGCAAATCTTCAGCTCTAACATCCGGATTCTGCTGACTTTAATAAAACCACAGCTACAAACTACACTATTGCATGGAAATCAGTGATTACTTTGGTTTTCTGTTCTGATGAAAGCAAAGATTCCATATATCTGACAACCGGAAAACTGCAGAAGGATTACTTTGGCAAATGTATTTTATTAGACTCAACCTCAGGTTTGCTTTTTGGCATTGTGTATTCCTATCATGCTACCTCGAAGCTTGGATATATACTTGTCTTTTCTAAACCTTTTGGAATAATTAAGATTGAAATGTTTCATGCTAATCATACCATACCCGTATATGCATATATACCAGATATGCAAAATGAAAAAGAAGGTGAGCGTACTGCAGTTTAACAAGGTAATTAAAATACAATGTAAGCATTCTTGCAGGAAGCAATGAGATTTCTGATGAAAGAGAAGAAAATTGGGTGATTTGAGGCAAGTGGTAGTTTATGATTGTAAATAAATCTGTGTGGCAATAAAAGTAGTATTCTGGGGAATAGCTGGGGCCATGGCAGGGAGGGTGGTTTCCCATGAGCCAAGCTCTCATCAGCTCCGAGCTGCAGCCCCTGGCTTTGACCACAGTTTGTTCTCTGTGCTCTCCTCCACAGGGGTGGTTTGGGAAGTCCTTCGTGCCGGCTGTCCCGGGCTGAGTCAGAGCTCAGGTGCCACGTCCCAGGGGGAAAGCTGTGCAGTGACAGAGGCATATGCGAGTGTGGAGTCTGCATCTGCCAAGTGACTGAGTCCGGCAAATACTACGGTCCGCTCTGCGAGTGCCATGACTGGATGTGTGAGATCTACGATGGGAAGATCTGCGCAGGTAAGGAAGTCGCTATGGTGACAGAAGCTTAGGGAATTAAGTGCATAGATTATAACCAGCAATATGTTTAGAACACAGCACACTGATAGAGCAGAGATATGGTTATGTGTGTGTCCCTGCACCATGGCTATGAATGGGATTGTGGGCACATCCAATGATTTCACCAGATTAAACGATGCAAGTCAAAGGCATTGTCTCTGCCATAAAATACGACTTTCTACCTGAGTGAGCTTCGTCTGTAGCAGGGACAAAAGCAGGACTTGCTTTGGGTTGGAGGCTCTGCCAGCTGTGCTTTGACTCTAATACAGGACACTATTGCTTGCTTTTTCTTATAATATTGCGGCACTTGAACTGCTTGCCTAAGGATGACATATGGTATCTACCAAGGCTTTAAGCTATCTCTGAACAATCAGTTTTGTCCTGTAATTATTTTTTTCCTCTCCTACTATGAGGAAGAAGGTTTGCTGTAACCCGAACCATGCTGAGGGCATGTAAATATGAAAACAATGTTTTTCTCTAAGTAATGATAATGCTTTCCAAATAGAGTCTTAAAACAATGTGATTGTATTGTGGTTTCAGACAGAGATTTTCCCACTTACATTGTACTCTTTAATGACAGATTAAATAACATTTTTGGGACACAGAATTTAGTCCTTGCCAGTTGTTGGAACATGTAGCTTGGTTTGCATCTAAACATTATCACTCTTTCATCTTTTCAGCTGTCTTTACTTAAGATCCTGGGCTATTTCAGTCGGATTTTAGACTTTTTTTTTTTTTAAGCAGCTTAGAATAGGATTTTAGAAAAAAGCAGGGAGAAGAAATGCCATCACATTCCTAAGGGGATTCAGTCTGGAGCTTGATGAAAGGGGCCACACGGGTACTTCATTTCTAGTACCACTGCTTCAACAGGTTTACCAGATTCACACAAACGTGTCATCTTTTCAGGCCAAAACCTGCAATTAGGTCAATGGGAATGTTACAGGAATTCTTCTAGTAAGAGGATAATACAAATGCATTCCAGCAGCGAGTCTGGCAAATTTTGTAGGAAAAAAGGAACAACTTATTTTAGCTACAATGTAGCTAAGTCCAGTAATAACATGAAAAGATCAAGGATGAGATTATGAGAAAAATATTTGTATTTGGCACCTATGACTTTAGAGTTTTGTGGAGAAACTGATTTATGGACTCTGTAGTCAGCAGTGTGAAGTCCAGTTGCATAAGGAATATCAGGGGCCTGCTGATCAGTTCAATGCTTTGCTGTCCCAAATGTGAATTTTTTGATTGGTGATGTGATTTCAGTATGCTTCCTATTATTGCTGGAGTGATTGTATAAAGCCAAACTGAAAACTCTTCCTATTTTAATATTCTGCAACAAACTTATCTATTATATTCCTGTTACTGTCATAAGCAGTGGCTGCAATTTCTGTCAGGATAAACAAAACCAAGAGTTCTAACAATATTTAGCTTTTGTATAGCACTTCATGCAGCAGTTCAAAGATGTGAATGTGAAGTGATTAAACATTTTATATAAAAAAATGTTTGTACTTGTCACCTTTCCTAGCATTAAGCCCCGTTACCACTGACATGTCAAATAATTTAAATTCACTCTTTCAGAATAAAGAATGGGGAGGGAAACACCTGTAAAGGGGCTAGAGGTTTTGCTTGTTTGGTTTGTTTTTTTGACAGTCCAGCTGACTGTGTTGGAGTCCAGGGATGCCCAGTACTGCAGGAGAGCGGCCCCAGGTCACTCCTTCGGGGCTGGGAAGCAACGTCTGGATCCAGGTCGTGAAACGCCTACTTTCAGCCTGTGCTTGCTGCCCTCTCCATTACTCCCACCTCATTTTTAGTCACTTAACTTGTGTATATATGTGAGGACAGGATTATAGAAAAGATGGTCAGTTCTAGTGTAACTGGCAGGAGATTGGTCTTTATGTTATGCAAATAACATGCTCCCCCTTCAGCAACCCTTCAGTAAACTGCATCTTCTAATGTTTCTTGTTAATTTTCCATGTATGACAGACTTTCCTTTGCATTTTTGAGCAAATTTTTTACTTGATGATGAAATTGTATTTCGTTTAGGTGAACAGCCACGTCTTTCTGAAGTTCTATTCCTGTTTCCTTTATTTGTTTTTACTTTTCCTATTTTTAATTTGATATTTGCTGTCCTATTTCATTGCGAGTCTCTACTGATGAGTACAACAACAACTCCCAAGCGGTACCACATGCAGAACTTCCAGACACTAACTGGGTATAGAGCGCATGGTATTTGAGATTAACACAGCTACTTTTCAAGCTGCCAGAATGATGCCTTTTTCAAGTGTGTGACGTCTAATCACTGGCGACGTTCATATTCAGAGTTGGACAGGCAGAGCTGTTTGAGTCACTTGTGCCAAAGATAACTGTGTTTCCCTGCCAGTCAGTTCAGACATACCTCAACTTCCTCCTCCTGTCCCAAACTAAACAAACTACTGAGTCGCTCAATATGCAGCTCATTATCTTCAAGACATTTTCTGGGTCAGATCCATCTTCTGGACCAGTCATTAGACACCCATATTCTGAAGAGTGAAGGCCTGAAAATACAGAAGATGTCTATCTGTTTATGATTTGCTTTCTCTTATCACTTTATATAAGCAATGGAAAAGAGATTATGCCATGGGTAATGAAGAAGAGCCAATAAAAATGACCCTGTCCTTTTACTCTCTCTTGAGACTTCTCTACTGTATTTCACTTCCATGATGTTTCCAGGTACTCTGTGGAGAATTCTGATAATTTTATTTTTGCCTTTTATCCCACTGAGAGTGATAAAGGAATAGGTGATCTCTCATGGAGTCAGAAATGAAGGAGAGAAATGAAGTGCTGTAGTCTGAGTCACTGAGTCCCTTGTCCTCCTCAGTGACCTTTTTGCCTCCTGCAGTAAGATGAGGTGTAGAGGAAAGAAGAGTAGAGTCCCAGTGCTGTAATTCTCTTTGCAATATTGGTGACATCTTTATTTTGTCATTTTCTGCTGGCCTTCGAGGAGATGCAGTACAAGGAAGAAGACTGCAAAACACTGAATCAAAACCCCAAAGGATTTATGCTTCATTCAAGGCAGGCAATATATTTGTTGCTGTTTAGTTGCAAATTGTAGCTCTGATCTCAGAGATTTTCATATTGCCTCAGGCTTTCTTAGCCTAAGTGGAGCCTGTGTTGTGTGCAAAGGAAAGTGGAATGTGACACTGATTCCTATCACATTGCTGCTTGATACCTATTTTTCAGTGGTTTTGCAGTATAGAGGAAAATAAATTTTAGTGAATTTTATTTTTATTTTTATCTTTTTTACTGTACCTGTGATTAATGAAGATAGAAAAACTAAACTAAGCATAGACTTCCATGGCCAACTGGAGTGGGAGCATTCTAGATATTCCTAGAGAATGGACCATGGAAGTTGCCAGCTGGGACGTGAGACAGTATGATTGCACTGCTCATAGTCAGTGAGATCAAGGGGCATATATGATTTGGTGACAACACAGAGAGCAATGTATGAGAGGTTCCTCTTTACTCAGAACTATATTTGCTGTCTTTGTTTTCCTGTAGTTATTAAGATTTTATAATCAGTTATTCTTCTAAATTGAAATACCTTTTACATCTACTGAATATTAGTGGCACTGCGTGATTTACGACTCCCATAAGCAATTGCTGGGGAATTTTCATTGCTCTGTTCAGGCCAGTGAAAGATTTTTCTGTTTCTTTCTCGAAAGCTGTAGTTGCTGTGAGTGCAGTACCTATTTTAAGACTGGTTCAGCAATGTAATGACAGTGTTGGTCGTAGGTTTTCACAGCCAGAAGTGTTATTATGGTTATGTGAAGGACAGAAGGGTATCAGTGCCATTATTTTCCACTCTGTAAGGCTTTAAACTATGCAGAGAACACAAGTAAAAAACTAAATTCACAAGGAGTGGATGTAGAAATACATGATAAATCTGAATTAAAGTACTTCGCCTGAGTTTATTGGTTATATGGCCCTATATGTCACTTGGAGAGAGTTAGGAAATTGAGAATGGAGTTTGGAGAACATTTTGAGCTGAGGACTGCTCTTTGCAGAAAAGCTGAATAGCATTTTTAGCAGAGCTATCTTAGTTTAGTTGGAAATGCTCTAACAACTGTACCTTTGTATTCGTACTAAAGGGAGGTCTGACACACTGATTTTTTCATTGAGCAGCATTTCTTGCTAAACATGTGAAGAAAAGCCAGGCTGTGACCTGCATTGATTGCCATTTGATCCGAAGTGAAATTCAAAGCCCTGGATTTTGAGAACAGGTGTAAGCCTCTTCTCTGTTAGAGGCCACGTTTGTGAAGATTCAACTGTGGTACATGTGGTCACTGGAGACACAGTCTCATGAAAAGACCAAGCTAAAAGTAGGGCAGGGGGCTACTGATGAAAATGGAGGTTGCAGTTCTTCTCTGACCTGGTTTGGTTTAGTCTGGATTTCAGAACTTGTTTTCAAGTGACATTTCCACCTGCAGCAGGGGATTGTAGGTGTGGTAATAACATACAGAGTCATCTCAAAACAGGTCCCCCAGCTTCCAGTAGAGGTGAAATTGTGATAGCACAGACCTCATTGTGGGCTTGTTGCCTTGCTAGGTGCACAGGGTCCTGGCAGACTTAAAAAGCACAAGTCAGCTTTATGCTGTTGAAACCTGATCTAGGTAAACTTGAGCAGCCTTTGATACACCTACAATTGCTCTAGTTCCAAATGCAGCATGTACATTCATAGCAGTGGAGACTGAGACATGAGGATGCAGCTCAGAGAGAGGAGCTGTGAGAGAAATTACTAGAAGGGAGACATCTTTAAAGTATTTCAAGTGCCTTGTTGTTAAATGCCTAGCCCTCATTTTGAGCACTTTTATTCATTTGTCCCTTTCAAACTAAAGCACTCCTCTGCAGATGTTACTCATGGAAAGTACGTGCCAGTTGGAAAATTAAAAGTGAATACACTGGGCATGTGGAAGGAGAGGCTTTTTGCAGCACCTGGCAGAGCTGGAATGCAGCCCCTCTGGCCATCACCAACACAAAGCAGGGGGGGAAACAGCAACTCCTTCACCTTTTGCCCTTCTTTAGACTAGGGTGACAAGCTTATCTGTTGCAGAGAAAAAGTAAACCATTGAGCAAGTTTTGACCATGTAAGTAAATGCTTTGAAGTGGGTTTCAATTCTTATGCTATTCATGGGCTGATAATGAACTGAAGGTCTTTTATTTATTTAGTCATTTGAAAGCATGCCCTTTATGACAAAACTGCTTTCAAAGACTATACCCTTTTATGAACACTTGTTTCATTATCATTAATATAGAAAAGATAAGTATGATAGAAAGTAGACTGTGTACTTAATGTTACAGAAGAGTGTATTAATGATCTTGCCTGCTTCATCAGTGGATGTGTTGTGGTAAGTGTTCTTATGACAGCCTTTGTCAGTCAAAGTGACTGGCTTGGTAAGATTTCCTATGCTTATTTAAAGTTTTATTGTTGATAGCTGGTCCTGTAAAGTGCTTCAAACCATCCATCACTTCTGCCACTGCACTGTAGACCTTTCAGTGTAGGTGTTTTGTCCTGACAAGGAACATGTCACTGATTTAAAAAGTTTCCATGAGCTTCTTTTAGGAGGAAAGAACACACTGCTAGTGCTGTCCCAGTAAAAAGGGCAGTTTCTGCCTAAAAAACCACTGGTGCTTGGCTTCCATGCAAAGAAATACCCCAAAGAAAGACTGGAACTTGCCAGTGTTTCAACTGGAGTATACTGTGGTGGAGGGAGGCCACTTTGTGGTGTACCACAGTTTTGTTGCTAAAGTCAAATTTCCTTTGAAGCTGGAAGGGCTATGAAGAACAAGACAAAGGTGAAAGAGCTGGAATTTGAGTTTTTTAATTTGAATTTTTAAATTTGGTTTCTTTGAGGTTTTTCACTTTTTCCTAGAAAGAGAGGATTGTTTTGGCCCAAATCATTTGGAAGTCCTGCTCATAGCAATAGTTCTAGATTAAAAAGACACATATCCAGACCCAGTGAGGTATGTCTTCCTCCAATCCTCTGTTCTGAGTACGTAATGAAAACACATTTTTCTTTTATAAAAT